>NC_070640.1:18682766-18797664 GCF_947347685.1 Pleuronectes platessa | reverse complement strand
TAGAGGAAGCAGTCTACAACTGAGGCTGCTTACAGAAGAGAGGGAACTGAGGTCAGGCCAAGTTGTCGCCTTATTTGGAATAAGCTAGGTAGCATTTATATTTACTGTACCTGAATAATTATTGTATAGGAACTGTGAAGATTTCTCTGTATTCCAAAGTGTCCTCACTACCAGAGAAGGGAGACAAAGGCTTTGCAGTTTGCACTGCAGGTTTAAGTTAGATTTTTCAGCTAACTCGAAAAGTACAAGTTACCTGGATAATTATACTAAGGTAGAGGAAAAGATTTATTTACTTTGGTTACTTGTAACGTTGCAAATTCAGATTTAAACAAAGTACAATCCATTAACATCTAACATATTACTACAAAATAAATTACCAAGCAGCATATAGGTTTTGCCTTTACCAATTACTTAATTCATCAATAATTATAATCAATTGTACTTTTGTCAAATATTTTTGTATTTTTACTCAAGAGATTTTGAGTGCAGGGCTTTTAAAAGTAAGTATACTTAAAAAGATCTCCAACCACGAATGATATCAATTACTAGAAATAGTGCTGTACTGCCTTTTAACATGAGAAATACCTAGAAAAATGTCTGACCATACATCCCATAAAGAGAAACTAATTTATCCATTGTGACAGATGTTGATGTCCTATTTATATTAATGAGTGTATTAGACCATTGTGGGTCTAATTCATACTGCAAATCAATGCCTTATGGACCTATATTTTTATTTCTACAAATGTAATTTGATAGGTATTTAATTTGCTCGATTATCCAAAAAGACTATTGTTAGACGCAGCAAAGTCTTGGTAAAGTTCACAATTATAGCATTGATTTCAAGTAAATGTGAAATTTAAATATTAGTTCTGAGCTGTACAATGGCACTGAACAGAACTTAAAGCGTTGGTTATGCAGATCTTGGAGTTGTGCCTACTTACAAATACTGGTAAATACAAGGCTGTCTGAGATATCCAAGTTCTGAAACTGATTGGCCATGATTTTAATATGGAAATCTTGACACGCTGTAGCCGTTTGACTTAACTGGGCTGCTGTTGTGTTTGGCAAATGAGTGCAAACTACTGTTGCTAAAAGGACATCTTGTTCCTTGCCAGGGCCAGGTGGCCACACAAGTCTAGAGACCCTTCAGCAGGCGAACATGTCAAACCAGCATGACTGAGTCAGTAATACCCCCATTGAGGAGTGACTATGAATGTAACCTAAGTGGGGAAACCCACAAATATTACATAAGCAGACAAATGTATCATGACTATTCACTGTCAGGACAAAATTTGACTGACACCAATAAATCGTTATTAGAACCCCACAACTGCCATCACCTGACTCAATCTTACGGTTACTTCACTAAAATGTTACAGTTGCAGTCTTAGGAGAAATTCAGTGAGTGTGCTTCAATGCATCAGCCTCTAACTTAAGCATTTAATTTATGTATACACGGCCACTTACAGCCATGTCAGTGTCATGTGGTTCGGGTTTAGTCAAATAAAGCCATGTCAGTGGAAGGCAAAGTACTGAGTCAGCATTAGATGCAATGCAACAGAACAGGACATTTTTTCCCCAGTTAAATAAGAATGGCATGTTACCTAGTAGGAGCTGAAAGGCATAAAAGGCAAGCCCATAGACACTGTTGGGTTGGTTCAGTGCACTGTCATTTCCAAAAATTGAGCCCAAGAGTCCAAATCCTCGACCCCACCTAAAAAAAGGAAAAGAAAGCAGTAAAGCTTTATTTTAGGAATTTAGAAGAAAACTTCAGCAATTTAGAAAGAATGGATGAGATTAGAGTACTATTAAAACCCAATGAGTCACACTTAATGGAAATAAGATTTACAAAAAGACAATGTACGAAAATAAATTCCAGTGAAAGAAGCGATGAAATTCTTGCTATGAATACCCCCAAAAAATCACTTCTTATATACAAATTTTTGCTTATTATATACTTTTCTGATCTAATGTTTCAGTGTACACTGGAGTTAATTCAGCACGTTTCATGTGAGTCTGTAAAGCAGGGAAACAAAAGTAAGAGGTTGGTTCAATGACTCATTAACCAAGAAAAAATGGCCAATTTTGTAACTTCACTAAGCACCACAGTCGACTTCTAAATGATATTCTGTCAAATGTGTGTGCAGAGGAATTTTTTAATGTTAATAAAAAGATGCATGTAATAGTGTTATTGTACAATATATTTAGCAGTGTCATTTAATTCAGCACCTTGTTGGAAGCTTCCAATTCATTTCACTGGGGCAGGCATTCAGGTTTGTGTTTTGAGGCTTTATCTTACACTGATACCATTTGAGGAGACATACACAACTAATACCATGAACTGTATAATCAAACAAAGGGTATTCAATTTATCTAGTCCTTGTAGTAACAGAGATTAGACTGCTGGAAACTAAGACTCTTTGGACTTAAACTCCAGTGTGTAAGATTTTGGTGAAAGGAATCCTTTGGCAGAAATCTAATATAAAATAATCCTAGTCATGTTCTCACTAGTGTGTATTTAAATACTTTCTATTTACATCGGGAACGGGCCTCTCTACGGAGGCTGCCATGTTTTTTACATTAGCCCAGACTAAACAAACCAAACACTTTTGGGTTTTTTAGACAGCTGAAGGCTACCACATGTTTTCTTCCACGTTTGGAAGAAAAGGGTGAGGTGAGTGGTATTCAGCCGCAACATTAAACTTCACTACTAGATATCACTAAATTCTACAAACTGAACCTTTAAATCAACTGCTCTATTCTTCATCTTAAGGAAATTATGGCTTTCAATCATGAAATACAAAAAATTTAAACTGATTTACAGTTTATTTTTGGTGTAAATGGTGAGACTGTCCCCAACTATCAGGCAGAGATTTTGCACACTCACTTAACAAATATGTAATGAGTCACAGACAGGTGACATTCCAGGTATGTTGTCGTTATGATTCCAAATCCTGCACAGACTCTCATTCATTGAGATTAAAGATATTTCACTTGACTCATCAATGGTTGCATGTCCACGGTTACGCCAGTGTGGCAACTTCTCAGGATTGGTTTTGAGCAGGTATCAACTTTACAATTTAAAGAGATGTTCATTTAAATCAGTGATTGCTTACTGAGGAAACTAACTTTGCAAACCATCAGACACAAAACCAAAGCAATACTAAATCTGTGCAGTGCAACAACCCCCCCCCCCGGCCTTTGAAGCATCTACAGTATGTACACTGTCCCTGGAGGTAGCCAAAGTTTAGTTTTAAACCCTGGTAGTGACATTAGCATTACAGTTAATGACAGCAGAACTACAGGTACCCTGAACATAGCTAGAAGGTTAGAAAGTTAACTTAGTCAAAGCTAAGACAGCTAAAACCCAGGAACCATACATAGAGTTAGGTAGATTTGAATGAAAAGCTTCACCCGGCAACAACACAGACAGATGATCACGTTAGTCAGAACAAGATATCGACATCATTTGTAATTAAGTTGGTTTTACATATGTATTATCCTCTCATACACAGGCGTGGCTTTGCGTGCTGTAAACAGTAGCAATTAGCCATTCATCAATTTATAATTCAATGATGCTGAGGGCTCTCTGCTGACAGCTAACTGGCTAGGAAGTATGACATGGGTTTCGTTAGCTAACGCTTAGCTAAAGTTAGCTTCGCCGGGCTAACTAGGTAGCAAATGATGTGCTTATTAAATGAAACAGTTCCCTTATTTCAGACACTAACATTCAGCCCTCATCATGCTAGCAGGTAAGCTACGCAGCTAGCCCCGGTGTAAGCCGGGTGCATTTGACAGTTTGAACCGCGGAGCCCTTCCCCAGACTGTACAATAGCAGCCAGGCAGCTCCATTGAGCGCCACTGTGTGTCGGCGCTCTTTGCTGAATTCAAATTACCTTGAGCTGAACACTTTGGAGCAGCTGATGGAGCTGCTGACGTCGCACATCGCCGTGTAGCCCGGGTCCCGAGCCTTTTCCCTCTCGACGTGGAAGGCGTACAGAGACAGCAGAATGCCCAGCAGGCACACGAGGAGCCGGGCTATTCTCTCCCACCGAGGGGTGGACACTCTCAGGACGGGCGCCGCCATCACTCTCTGGCCTAGCTGGAGACACGCATACATACGCAGAGAGCTCGTCTGTGAGACGGAGCGGCGACGTGGAAAAGCGTCAGGACGCGCCACACCGTGAGGGGCGGGCCGCCGAGCAGCGGAGGACCGGGGAGGACTCGAGCCCTCTGCGGAAACACTGCCAGAGGTCTAGCATGCAAACTAATCATGGAGGTTTCTAGTGGATGTGTGTCCGTGTGTGTGGGTGGGTGGGTGGGTGTGCGTGCGTGCGTGTACTGTTCAAATCCACTCTGTCCCTTTATATATCACCAATTTTCTTTAGGGGAAATGTGTATAAAATGTAGCGCTGAAAAGCTACTAAGATTGAGAAGATGAGACAATTTACTGTGGCAGCTTGCTCCAATCCAAGCTCAATATATAATATAGAGTGCATGTAATTAAACAATAGAGTATTACGGTTAAATGAATAAAGGGAAAATATAAATAAAAGTTTATTATAAGTCAAACATATAAAGTGTAGTCGGTGTAAATGCAGACACCAGTGTCTTTAAAAGAAATAACACTATGAGAATAAAATAAGTAAGTTATGTGAGACAGGTTTATTCTGGCAAAATGTGGTCATGGAGACACCTACTGGACTGGGAACAACCTGCCTGCCTGCCTGCCTGTCTGTCTGTCTGCAGCCTGCCTATCTGTCTGCAGCCTGCCTCTCTGTCTGACTGTCCGTCTGTCTGTTTGTCTGTCTGTCTTTCTGTCTGTCTTTCTGTCTGTCTTTCTGTCTGTCTGCCTGCCTGTTTGTCTGCTTGTCTGCCTGTCTGTCTGTCTGCCTGCCTGCCTGCCTCTCTGTCTGCAGCCTATATCTCTGTCTGACTGTCCGTCTGTCTGTCTGTCTGTCTGTCTGTCTGTCTGTCTGTCTGTCTGTCTGTCTGTCTGTCTGTCTGTCGGTCGGTCTGTCTGTCGGTCTGCCTGCCTGTCTCTATATCTGCCTGTCCGTCTGTCTGCCTGCCTGCCTTCCTGTCTGTCTGTCTGTCTGCCTGCCTGTAAGTTTTTTGCTAACACTATAAAACAATACAGGATTGATATTACTAACTATACATATGCCCACATGAATGTACTGTGCTTATCATGTCGTATAAGTCAGTCTGTCTGTTTGTCGTGAGACTTTATAAGTGTATGTGTTTGAGATCTAAATGAAGGCTAAGTTTAAAGATGGGTGTTGACCGACCACGGTACTGAGGGGGACTGCTGTAAAGAGCAAGTTGAGGAGGAATCACATGTTGATGTTCACATCCATGAGCTCTCACAAGTTATAACTACATGATATGCGTGCTCAGTAGTCTTTACTAGTCATATCCTCAGTAATATTACAGCAAAACGTGCAATGTCATAAAAAATGTCATAAAATAAATACACATAACAAGAGTACGAATATTGACAACACATGAAATACTGAAAAGATGTAAAATTACATGGAACAAGCTTTGAATGAAAATATCACAATATACACACTTTATTATTGAAGCATAAAGTTTATGTCGCCACTTCCGCAGTCTGTGGCACAGCAGCCGCGGTCACGTGACTGCGTGTATATAAACACAGTGTGACATCATCTGTTTACAGTTTTCTGAGACTCCGCTGAGAAACTCCTCCGCTTCCAAATGGCGACAGACATGGAAAGATTCGTCTCTTTCGAGGAGACGTACTACGATCAGTACGACTATTACAACATGCTGGAGTACTCCTGCCATGCATGTGGCAAAGGCCGATCCAAGAGGGAGATCGAGCTGAACACAAACCGCCATTCCCCCTCAGGACACGAGAGGAAGATAGCGGAGAAATTTCACAACAGCGAGATTAAGCGCAGGATAACGAAGAGCCCGTCGTCTTGATGGCCTGTTTATCGACGTTTACAGGTAACCCGGTCCCTCTGAGGTCTGAATGCGGTATTTCTTTGTTGTGGAATTTTCCAGTGTATATTCAACCATAGGCCTCTGAGAGAGAAAATACCCTGACCTGCTGTTTACATAAACGAGATCCAGCCTGCAAGGCACCTCCCATTACTGTTGAGTGAATAACAACTACTTTTATGAGGCCCATTGTAAGATATGCTTTGCTCTATTTACTAGGACAATCCATTGGATCCGTTATTTCCTTTCTAATAGGTTTTTATCCCACCTATTTTTTGTATAATTATATAATCAATAGCTATGCTCCATTTGTTTGGCAGAGCCTGAATAACTGCAGATATAATTCCATCGTTTACACCTTAAAATTTGCCTTAAAATTGGATAACATGATATGACATTACATTTCATTTAGCTGACGCTTTTATCCAAAGCGATTTACAAAAAGTGCATTCAACCATGAGGGTACAAACCCAGAACAACAAGAATCAAGAAAGTACAATTACTTCAAAAAAGCACAACTACAAAGTGCTGTAAGTAAGTGCCATTTAAGTGCTACTAAATTGTTAGTTTAAACTTTATTCAAAGTATAGTCGGATTAGTTACCATCATAACTTGTGACAATGTCAGATGTTTTGTTAATGAGTACTCTGATTACAAACAACAACAGATGAGTCACTGACAGATCAGATGATAGTATTTTACATAGACCCATTCAAATAATCTGCAGAGAATTTGATGATGAAAATAACTTTAAGCTGCATTTTGTTTGTGCTTTGTAGTGACCATTTAATTCTGAATCGCCCACAGATCCGGACTGAAATTGGATTTCTGATGTTGACCGTGACCAAGTGTCTGCCTCTCCTGTCCCAGTGAATGGAGCTCGATGACAATGGGAACCTTCCCAGTAATGAGTCACGAGACTGGCCTCCATTCCATACTGTACCCTGTAACATTGCGTGCTACAGTCACGTTACAGCTGTGCGAGAATAGTTTGTGGTGAGCTATATAGGTCAGTGGTGTGTGTGCTTGATAAATGTATATGAATAGATATGGTCGCCTCTGTGGGTTCAGAGGTCATGTACTGTATTTTAAATCATTAATACAATAAAAGTGATGTTATCTAAACCAGCTTGAGTTGTTTTATTTCTGTTGCTCACACATGGTATCTATAGTTGGTTTAATTCATCTGGTGTAAATCTGTTATGTGCCACTCTTTTGCATTATTAGTGATGTGTTAAAGGAGTGTTGATCCCTCCACCCCTCTGTTTTTGTATCTCAAAGGTTAGGCATGCAGACCCAGACAGGCCAGGGCATAAAAATGCTCTGGTCTGTGATAAAAAGGATATTTATCACATGTAGCCTAGAAATATATATTTGTTTGTATTTCTGGTATCTATGATCATGAATACTGATATTACATATTTAGGTTTTTCACTCTGATTGATTGTCTGCACAGGAACAGTGTATCAACAGCAGGATGATGAAGAAAGCGGCAAATAATTCGAATTATATGCAACTGGAGGATATAGGAAACCGTACTCACTAAAAAGTTAAATAAAATATAGATGACTGAAATTGTTTCTTGTGGTCCAATTGAAACAGAGGCTCCACCATTCTGATCAGAGTTTGGATGTTGTCATTGTTGGACGACTTCCTGTATGAGCCGAAGCTAGGTGAATTACCAGCTTTTATTTTGAAAAAGAGGCTAGCCTACCGGAACCGAAATCACTGATTTCCTGTTCTTCAAGGGAATCAACGTTTAGTTAGCGGTATCAAGTTGGACGATTCTTTCAACATTTATTTTAATTTCATAGTTACCAGGATGCAGATATGCAGCGTGTGCAGCGAACAGACACCGAAATACAGATGTCCAGCCTGCAAAATAAGATAGTAAGTAACGTAAGCTTCCTGTCTGCAGGCTAGCGAATCTCCAGTTAAGAGATTCGTATAACTTTTCTACACGTTCTAGACAAAAGTTAAAATTGTCACTTTATTTAGAAAATTGTTCTGGTACTGAGATGAGTATATTTGCTTGTTGTAACTCTTGAAGAATACAAAACATCTGTGACAACGTAACAGTGCTCTAATGCTAGTTTGTAGCCTGTAGCATTGCGGTTCCCAGATAATTAAAACACGTGGTTGTATCATATTAAGTTTTAGGAGAAGCTAGAGCGTCTCTTATTTATTGTCCTGGTTCGTAACAAGTCCCTTAAAATCTCACATGAAAACAACAGTCATCTATACCGCATGTTACGGCATCGCTGACGGGTCAAAAAGCTTCTCGTTCTCTCTCGAGTTCATGTTATTGTCACACTCCTCTGACCCCTCTGTTGACTTAACAACATTGTCGGACCTTTTGATTGATTATTTATTTATGTCCAAATTAACCCCGTTGTTTCCCCTCCTGCAGTTGCTCCCTTGGCTGTTATAAGTTACATAAAGGTAAAGGGCTTGATCACAGTCTTTTATTGTGGTGTTGTTGACATCCTCATAGGATTTACTTAACATCATTAATCTGATTTATTTTCTCCATAGACACTTGCCTCCCTGTTACACAGCCTACACCCACTGATCCTGAAGTGAGGGACACTTTCACCTCTGGTATGGCGCAATATTCATTATACCTTCCAATGTCCATGTCTACCAGCAAGGACACATATTATCAAATTAATGACATTTGTTGGCAACATGGGCATAACTAGAAACCCAATAGGAAACGTGCATGAAGTCGTATTCACATTAAATCGAAAGCCTAAAAGATAAACTTTCTGAATTTTTATAATCTAATTCTGTTTTAAATTTCAGTGAAATTACCATATATAGTCAGGCATGTGAATTTTGAACAATTGCTGCAAATTAACAAATATACTACTGTGGTGACTGGTGTAACTGAGTTAGACTTTTGTAGGGGTGAAAGTCTATTTGTTAAAGATCTGAGATATGAAATCCCAGTAAAGGGATTCAGCGAGTTTAATCTTCCATGTGTAAAGCCCCTTTGTCTTCACTGTCTGCGCAGAGACTTGGACAGTTGATGATCTTCTGCACGAGGAAGACATCATTGATAAAGTGCCTCTCCAGAGACTCCAGGTGTTAGGTGGTATTTTAACATGACCTAATCCAAACCCTTTAGTGTTTATCGTATATGTTTACGTGGACAGCAGTGTTCCGATATTAACATGATTAAGACAATAGCCTGCACAAGACACACTTGTGCAGGCTATTTTTACATAATCAAGTTTTTATTTTCAGAATAAGGTCAATAGCTGGAACATTGCATCAACGTCAATTCTTTTTTACGCTTCCGTTGACCTCAAATAAAATAAAAAATAAGTCAGATGTTTTAATTGTTTCTAATTTCCTCACCAGGTCAGTCTAAAGAGCTGCGAGATCTCCTCTGCAACCCCCACCTGAGACAGTTGCTACACTCTATTGACAGCGCAGACAGCAAAGACGACGCGATGAAGGCTGCGATGCAGGAGCCGCTGTTTGTTGAGTTTTCAGATCGATGTTTGAAAATTGTAGATAATGAAGACAAATGAACATTAAATGAAGCTGGGGATTTCTGAAATTGTGTATGGATTACCTAGTGTCCATATTGTTCCCTTTTTTAAAATAAAATTCATGCTTGTGATGCAACACTGTACATTATACAGCGTTTAACTAAATAAAAAAACGTCTTTCCTGAGTCAACGCTTTGTGACATGAAATTTTGTAAGAAGAGTATTTTATAACACTGATATTTATTTCATCAAAACATTAATTTAGATCAACAATTTAAGTTTTGTACATGGATCCCTGACAAACAGTTTGAAAAGAACATAATGGACCAAATGTACATTTACATGGATCCACAACAGGCCATTATTCAGAAAGCTTGTTTGAATCGAAAGAGCTGAACATGTGGGTGATGTGTTGGATCAAAAGTTCGAGGATGAACATCGTTAAGATTCTAGTATCATGTCTAGTTGCATAGCAAAAAAGGTTTCCCATGATTAAACTGAATAATATAAAACGAGCATGTTTGTTCCCACACAAACTTTAGTGTACAAAGACTGATAAATCATACAGTACGTTCATTGCTTTGGGATGCAGCTGATAAACAAATCAACAAATAAAGTTTGGTCAAACATTTGATGTGCATATTATAAATCAAACAGCAGCAATATGAATAAACCTGGGTTCATCCTTTCTCAGTCTCATTAGTGATGTTTTGCTTGTTAATGTTTTTCTTAGTCAGTTTATGAGCATGTGTGTGGTTTAAATGTACAATATGTGCAAATTCATGTGCAATACCTCGGCATTTACCATTTACTTCAGCACCAGCTACTGTCAAACGAGTGCTGAAAGTCAACATCTGCGATCATCAATAGTGCAGCTGCATCGACGCTGCTCTTATACCAATACAAAATCTATAAAATCCCATAAATAATCACCTTTAAATAAATAGATATACTAACAGCACTTTAATCATTTGAGTGTAGATTTAGAAAAAAGGCACTTGTCCAAGGTTCAATACTTTGATCACTAATCAGATGTTCTAAAGATGCATAATTAGACAAAAAACCTGCAGTCCCGTTCTTAAATGTGCTGTGATTGTGATCTTGAGACTTTACAAATATAAAAAAGTTTGTTTTCGATATGTGGAACACATGCCAACAGAGGTTAACATTATTTTAACCTGCCTCATCTCAAATGTAGCAGAGGGCAGTGTTCATCGGCTGACTGAGATCTTTAACATTCAAGGGTCTAAAAGTGTCAATATTCATTATTCAAAAGGTGCAGATCTCTCCACCCTTGTATACCACTAAGGAAGCTCAACTTTGGCAGTCTTACAAAGTCCTACTCTTTTCAGTTACAAAAACATGCAAAAGGCAGCATAAAATACCAGGTTTGATTCCACTGTGCCAGGTAATGCATGAAATCCGGCTTTAGTGTTCTGCAGAGAGGAAACCCTTATAACGTTTTCTCCAGCAGGATCTCGTTGAACCCTGTCACGTCACACTTCAGGTCTGGTGGCCTGTCGGCGTAGAGAAGTGGAGATCGACGAAAGTGCAGCTTTACAGATCCCTGTGTAGATAAGGTATAATCATCTCACAAAGAACAATCAGAGAAATCTCACAGGTGAGTAAACTTTATAGAAGATTTAGGCTACATCCATAATACTACGTTTGTGTTTGAAAACAGCGTTTTCAGACTAAATTGATCTCTGTCCACACAAGCGTTTTTGCTCTGCATCAGTTTTAATCTATGTCTATATTAACACACCTAAGAACAAGTATTACATGCAGGTTGTTTTCTTCCAGAAGGAGGTGCTGTGATGGGAGCCTGCTAATCGGTGAAGTCTTTGTCGGTACCGAAAATTATCCTATCAGCAAGTGGAGTGTCAACATCATGATTTCTAAAAGTCTCCACTTCGGCTTGTCCAGACTAAAACGTCGGCAAACAGTTTAAGCTAAAATGTGGCCTGCAGCATATTCAAACTTTTAAATGTTTGACTTGCTATAAAAGTCTGGGGTAGTGTGGACACCAGGCATATCCATAGCAGAGTTTATGCGTTTTCATATGAAAACGTAGTATTGTGGATGAAGCCTTATAAGAAATTGTGTGGATGTGCCCTCACCTTGGGTTGAGCCCGTATGGAGGCAAGCCCCTGCGTGTACTGGTTGGTCTCCACTTTGTATTCCCCTCTTTTGGAGGGCAGGTTGAGAGAAGCCATCAATGATATCATTTTCTGGAAGCCTGTGGCGGTCATAGATAAAGTGATGGATGGGGCTGAAGCCAGAGCCAGGCCCATTGGCCACCCTCGCACTATGACAGGCTCTTGGATGGTAGAAAGCTGCACTGAGCCCCGTTGGCTGATAACAGGGTTCAATGTTGGCACATCCTCTTCCACAAAGTCCTCAGCGTCATCAAGTTCTGCCTCAGCCAAGGCTGTTAACATATCCTGCCACAAGAGCCAAACAGCATTCAATTATTATCAACAACTACACATGAAGAATGAGCAGAAACAACATTACAACATACTATTTTATATAGTTCTTTAAAAGCTCACCCTCCACTTCCTCCATGTGTTCTGGATGACTGCAGCTGCTCTGTTCCACCTCTGGACCTGCCTCCTGACCAGCCAGGACCGCACCGCTGAAGAAAATATAGTGAACATTCAATCATCCAACATCCTTATATTCTGCACAGTTTGTCTCACTGTGGAAGTGTTAACATACAACCATTCAGAGGGCTGTATCAAAAGAACATATGTCATTATCCTTCTGCAGCCTCTGAAAGGATAACGGCATTGGCCTGTTAACACTGTGTATTGACTCTGCCAGCTGGTCAGGCTATCACAGTGGCAGTAGGGCCAAGGTATTAAAGGAGTTTACCTGCTTGGATCAGAGTAGCAGACGTTCGACAGGCGTGGCGTCTGCGTCGCTGGTACTGCAGCCAGCAGCACTGAATGGAGAAGGCGCACCAAGACAGGATCTTCTTCCTCTGACCTTCTAGCCAATCTAGCTGTGAGACGGGCAGACAAGTCAGTTCTCCCAAAATAGAGCAGAACGCAAACCTGATTTACTGTCCAGTAACTAAACATCTCAATCACCAACTAATGACAAGATAAACAGGCGGAAATTCTTGTAGTTAGGGCCTGAGCACCGAACGATGGGAGGCCCTATTGAAATTGTAATTATTAAGTAAATTTGAATAGAATTTCCCATGCAAAGTTAAACATACCCTGTAGGTTGTTTGTGAGAATGCCTGTCAACATAAATTACTGACCATGTACTGGGTAAGAAAAACTTTAGTCCTTCCACAGTGCACCCATGAATAGGGTTTTTCGCTGTCAAAGCAGAGTGAGGGGTCTAAAGCCTGGAGCTGTGACACCACCCTGAGGAGCTTCTCCACCTCTTGATGAAGCATGTCACTGTTGTCAGCGTCCAAATCTGAGACAGAGACAGAGACAAACACAAATTAGACAGATGTAATGTCTGAGCAGTAGTCACTCTCAGATTCAGATTTCCCACATAGTTGAGTTCTTCACTGGTCCATATGAATTTCTGACTGAACTCGAAAAAAGACACAGAAATGTTCTAGCTGAAAGTGCCTATCATTTATCATGAGACCTGGACCCGTGGAGAATCAAGAAACATTAGACCCGAACCTGGCGGGAGGACACAAATCAGCACCCATTTCACAGCTAATTTCTTCAAGGTTAATGCACAACGTGTCTTAATGTACCATTAAACGTAATGTAACGTTAGCAGCCTTTTCCTTTGTGCCTGACCGTGATGCATATGACCCATCCTCTAAGAGAGTTGGTAAAATAAATCTCTCACAGATTGAAATGGCAGCATGGCTAACTATAAATAAATTAATTGTCACGGTGACATATGACAAACGTGACTGGTTTATAATCAGCTTTGGAGTTTGGTTGCAGTATAATAAATATTGCTTTGCTAGCTGGGTCTCCTCAGGGATACTCGGTTATTACACATTATGTTAATCCCCGACCCAGGATACCTGGTTATAGAAGGGGACCCAACCAAGACCCAACTGACTGTATAAAACGGGGATTCAAACCCGTACTGGTCCCGGATCAGGCCTTAGGACCCACGGTTCAGGTGGACCCATGAAGATCTCTACCACATAGCATTTGTTTAACATTGTATTAGTCAATGAGGTATATAAAAAGTGTTTAGTGGATAAAGCTTGAGAGCACAAAGAAATACATGAGAATCAAAAGCACAGCTTCCACAGACACTGAAATTATTAATGTGGATATAATATATTTCACACCGGATAACGTGTGTTATCAGGTGAAGACCGAGAGAGGAGAGATGTGAAAAGTTAACTGAGGTTTTAACAGCATTCAGATTTAGTTATTTAAAAAATTGGCACAAAAAAACACCGAACGTGCAGTGAGATGAGGCAAACAGGCCGATGACACTAATTATAGAGCATTAAAGAACGAGCAGAGCAAGGTCAGATAGTCAGAGGCACATGCATTTACCTTCAGAGTTCTATAGGAGATGTACATTTTGTTAGAAAGTCCTGTTTTTATAGACCAAACTGAAAAGTCCCAAGGAGAGCAGAGAACTGAGGGTCAAATTTACTAAAAGAGCTAGTGAAGGAAAAGGAGAATAACCCAGCAGACCTAAAGAGAGGAAATAAAATCAATCTTCTGTCCGAGTCAACATGCCAACATTAACCATAGAAGGAACCAGCAACAAACTCTACTCACCAATACAACAACTCTCTGAGGGGAACCTTGAATACTTTGCAATGAGCCCGTAACGCTGGATGAAGCTGCTGAAAGGAATTCTGCAAAACAGAAACCACAAGTCAACCCAAATCCAAAAGAAACCAAGCAATGAGTAAAGATGATGAGCTGATGAGAAAAATATTTGACCTTATTGGAAAGCCGGCAGCACTGATGTGTATGGTCTCCACAATCCCACAGGCCTCCAGCTGCATGACAACCTGATGGAAGACGGGAAAGAAATCATGAAGACCTTGAAGCACAGCATGTCACTGTCGTCATCCTGTTACTGCTGAAATATATAACAGCATCAAATGTTTGAAAAACATCCACCTCCTCCTTCTGGAAGGTCAGCGGCTTGCAGTCCGGGTTCGGTTTGATGCAGCGGGTGTAATGAGGAGTTGTGCCGTGGAGGATCTTCATTAAACTCTCCAGAGAGTTCTACGATCACACATTAACAATAATATGAGCTTCAACCACATTCGCTCAGCAGAAATTCTGACAGGGCATAACAGGTAAACATGACCATGATAATAAAGACATAAGCACCCACCTTGAACTTGGAAACCACCGTTACTTTACTGAGCCCCTTTTTCATCAGGTTCTCAGTTTCGTTATCAGTGAACATTTTGTGGAGCAGGGAGTTACCAGACTTCTGAAGCAGGTCGATGAGCTCTGGTGGCACTGGGTCCTAAAACGAAATAATCCAGTAGGACGTGAGATGAATGGATCTGTTGGTTTCAACTTGTCCGGAAGCAGTTTCTTACCTTGTTTTTATCCACCATGCCCTGGATCTGGTAGTCGACTTTGCCAGCGTAATGGGCCACAGTGAAGTGCGGCACCTCGCTGAACTTGTCCCAGCTGATGTTGACGTTATCAGAGAGCTCCTTCTCCAAACGAACCCTGAACGTTTTGGCGTCTGAGGTTCGATTAAGACGACTCGCCTAAGGAACAGGTATGTTAAAAAGCTGTATGACATCACTCACTACAGATACATTTATACTGTCCATTAAATGATAAATGACTGTCAACATTTGCCAAGAAAAATAATTGTACTCTCTTGAATTTAAACTAAGTAAATTGTGCCTTTGTTCGTCTCTTTAGAAGACATTACAACTGGCTTCAATGCAGAGAGACAAATCTTTACTTGAAGAATATATTTATTGAAGAACTACTTTTATATTGTCCATCTTTTCATTTAACAATGAAAATTATAGGAAAAGCAGCAGGTTACCTCGTTCAGAAGAGTGAAAACACTGACTGGACTCCCCTCTATAAGGTCCAGGCAGCTCTGGTTGTCTTGATATTTGACAAAGGACCACTGCAGCCCCTCTGACACATATTCCTCCTTTCATGTTTAAATACAAAAATAAATTTTCCCATTACACACAAGGCACAAAAAGTTTTTGTCTTCAATAAAACTCTTTAGAAGACTGAAGAGGCCATCAGAGAATCTACAGCTCTGCTCAGATCACTCGACATGGAAACAGAAAAGTTAAACTATCTCTACCTGTTGAGCTCTGAGATAATGGGCCACAAAGTGCTGCTGCAGTTTCTCATTGGCGTAGTTGATGCACAGCTGCTCCAGGTTATTGACCTGGAAACACTCAAACCCGTACACATCTAGGACCCCTGTGGATTACAGACAGGAGAGGAAAGGACTGAGCCAATGAAAAGAAACTGGAGTGTTTCATTTGTTGTTGTTGTTGTTAAAAAAAGTTCTTACCTATGAAGTTGCACCATGTGGATTTGTCCGCACATATGCTGTTATTGATGAATGTAACCAGCCACTCGAATAAACTGATGGGGGAAAAAGTGTCACATTTAATCATATAAAAAGTTGATATAAGACGTATTCCTCACTGTTTATTATAAATAAAAAGGCAGATGATGGTATTACATTTTGAGTATTAAAAGGACAACAGGGATTTCACAGGATGAAAACAAGCTTCTGCAGGACCAGACACAACCACAGAACATCCCAGTCTGTCAAATTGCTGTGTGATTTAATGATCAAATGTTCATTCTTACTGGGCATAGGTGACCTTGGCAAGGCAGTCTCTCCTCATGCTGCACTCTGCCTGGGAACAAGGCTTGAGCACACTCTGCTTCCCCGCCTTCAGTGTCCTTACTCTTAAACACGTCTGAAGCTCCTCAGCAG
Organism: Pleuronectes platessa; assembly: GCF_947347685.1. NCBI lineage: Eukaryota > Metazoa > Chordata > Actinopteri > Pleuronectiformes > Pleuronectidae > Pleuronectes > Pleuronectes platessa. The sequence goes on along the minus strand of NC_070640.1, from coordinate 18,781,276 downwards.
GGACACACAGCAGCTCAGCAGCCCTCTGCAGGAAGTCTACAACACAAACAGGAAGGGAAGGATGGTAACTATGTGTCCATTAAAAAAATCTCTGTCAATAGTTAATGACAGAGGGAAGGGCGACGTCACGGGATTTGTTCTTATTAATCAGCTCTTAGACACAAAAGTACAACCTGAATTAATTTTTTTTAAATAAAGGCCTGTTAAAAATAAATTCTTTGGATTTTTAGCAGCCTTAAATGTCTAAATAATAGAGATTTTAAGCATTCAGCAAGTTTTGATAAGCATTGATTATATATAATATCACAAACAAAATATAGCCAATACCTTGAGACTGTTCTTCTAGGTCACAAGGTTGTGATTCATCGGTTGAAGATGAGAAATTCACATTCCCCAGCTGCAGAAGCCCTGCTAAAATCTGTAAACCATTATAATGAACACAAATTATTCATCATGTGCTTGCAGAGAGATAAAGATAATTAAAAACAATTACATTGAAAGTTGAGGATCAACATCTTACCCCAAATAATTGTCTCTGTCTTTCTTTATTAATGCCCAGATGAACCATTGCCTCAACAGTCTCATGGAAACAATCCTCTATAAAACATTAAATAAACAGCAGTTACTTTTAAATATCAAATTTCATTCATGTCTAAATATTGATTCAAATTGAAAAATAAAAGGTGAAAAATCATGTTAGTGCACTAAATACTTTAAGACCAACCCTCAACAATTTTTTCAGCCTTCGGCAGCCACACAAATCTTTGGCCATGTGGCATCTTCCACTCCTTTCTCTGCTCATCTGTGGCCCCTTTCATCATCTGAAACAATAAAACAAACACTGTATATGCACAGATCTGTACTAATGTATTGATATCAATATAAAATACCATGTGAGTCTATGAGCTGTAGTGCAGGTCAGTTAAATCACCTGGTAAAAGATGTGGAAGTTCCTCTCATGGGCCGGTTGACAGGCCACCCTGGTCTTCTCCAGCAAGTATGTTTGCACAGACGCCCCCACTAACAGCTGACACCTTCATTTAAAATATGACATGTTAGACAGATGAAATAAACTGTCCTGGAGATGATGCTGAGCACATGAGAAGATGCCATGTGGACGAAGATGAAAAATACAGCAGTTACCTGTCTAGCTGGAGCTGGATGTATTTTCCAAAGCGGCTGCTGTTGTTGTTCCGTAACGTGCAGGCATTGCCTAATGAAGAGCACTATGTTGATGACTGACAGTTGATAATAGTGATTTTCATCATCCACAAGATCAGTGATCTGTCTTCTCACCAAATGCTTCCATAATGGGGTTGGAGTCCAGCACCCTCCTCTCTATCCTCTCCACTGTGTTCTGACTCTTCACCACTGAGGAGGAGGCCGCCACAGTGGCGTAGTATTTCATTAGGCAACGAGATGTCCACGTCTGTCAAGAAACAAATCATTCAGAGATCAGCAAGACCAGCTCAAATTGTAGGTTTTCGTCACACGGTGTCACCGTGGCGAGGTTGATGTATCTCGGACATACATGGTCCAATTGACTCCAAACTGGATATGTATGACAACAGTCCCGCCCTGATGACATCCACACAGAAATCATGACTTAAAATCCCAGTGCCCCCTGGTGGCAACAGGAAATGTCTTTTTTTTTTCAACATCTTACACTTTGATGTACTCCACCTCATCCATTGACCACAACCATGTCAAACTTTGTCAGAAGGGCCTCGAGACATTGATGATAAGGTCATATGGAAGGTCTACGTGTCACTGTGACACGACATTACTGTAACTTCAGTGTACTTTGTTCAATCTCCCTCAAACTACATGTGTTTAACAACAGCATCTCCCCCCTGAAGACATTCATATGGTTTTAGGAATGCACCTGGCAATATAGCTGAATAGCGCCCCCTAAAGAGCAGCCCTAGCACCACGATTGACCCTAATGTACAAAAATCGATAGTGACATGTGTTATTTCATTACGAACAAAAAACCCTCTTGGGTCGATATGAGTCTCATCTCAACTCTATGGAGATTAAAATGTACTTTAAAAAATGGTGTATGTCATACAGTGTGACCGTGGTATGGCATCAAAGTTTGATGATTACCCCAAAAAAATGAATATATATTGTCCAAATAGCCTTAAAACTCTTTCACACAATCACAGTCCTGCCCGATCAGATCCATATGTCAATATTGGCTCATCGTCACAGCGCTGGCGACACGAAGTGAGATGTTTTATGTTTTGATGAACTGCTCCTGGCTGCTTTACAATATACAACTTAGATGAGCTCAGACAAGTCATAAGACCATGGTCAGAATTGGCACATTTCCTCAAACCCTGTAAACATTGAGGTGCGGCGAAGGTTGATTTTTCGCCAATGGAGACAAAGTTGTCCTAACTCCACTTTGCACTCTCCAATCAGCACCAATATTCTGTCACATGATCCGTGTCCCGGCCTGAACAGATCCATATTCAAGTCAATATTAACACAGGGTCGTATTAGCATCTACTAATTTGTCATGAATCAGAAAGTATTTTTTAACTCCACTTTGCATTGTCCAATAAGAACCATAAACTCCCCAAAATGTACATTTGTTTATAGAGTAAGAAAGGAAAAAGCAAAATGATGATTTGTGGTAATCATAAACAAGATATTTAATAATTATTTGGAATATTAAATGATAAAATGCATTTATTTCAAAGATGTACCAAAGAAACATAAAACAATAACACAAGAAATGATTACGGGATGATGTGGTTTAGAAGGGTAGTAATTCAAAACTATTTCTTATTCAAGAAGTAACAAATGAAAACAATTTAAATAAAGATTAGTTAGGGAAGGCCAATACTGAATGAAGAAATTCATTCACTGCAAAGATATAGAAAATAAAAAACTGAGACGTATCCCTTTCGACCCATGTTTTGTATCAACGGGTTAAGCTGAAAGTATGACACTTGTTTGTGACTTACTATTTAACTTCAAACTTACTTATTTAACTTCCTTTGACTGTTGCAAAGTTGAAAGAATTTTTACAACCTGAAGAGAGACAAGATATATTTTGACCCAACAGATCTATTAGTCTGTATGTAGTGATAGCATCACCTACTGCCAAAAGGAGGTAAGACTCATTTTAGAACTTTATTTCGATTTACATAACATTTTCACCATGTGGTCTACACTTGATGGTGTGGACCGTTAATGCGTGATAAGTGGGCGTGGTCAAGCGGTATGTGACAGATCACATCAGCTTAAAGCTAAATGCTAACTATTGTTTTCCCGAGAGATCAACTATTGATCCAAAAGTGTGCAGAGTGCTCAGACATCTTTTGAGATTCTTTGGCATAATAGTTAATAGTTAGACTTAAGTTTGATTTTGTGAGTGTTGTAGTATTGATAATCGGGTCCAGCTATTATGGTCGCAGCATGCAAACAAACAACAATGGCAGAACCTGTGAGTTTATTCCCCATCACGAAATTCTTAATTAATTAATTTAAGGCTTTTATTCCAGCGGAGCAGGAGCACACATGATTTGACTCATTTAATCAACCTCGTTTCAAGCTTCACACAGATATTGCATCTGTTCTTCCAGCTATGTCTAGCGAGCTAATGTTAGCATATACCAGTAAAATCTTCGAAATTGACTACAGCATCTTTGAATAAGCAGTTATACAAGTTATTGTCAGAAGGTTAAACCGGCCAAGTTTTTGTTTATATAAAACAAACCACTGCTATCGTTTAAAAACCTAAACAGTAGCACATCCCTCACTTTAAGTGGGTTTGAGTGGCAACACAAACAAACACCAAAACTGCCTAAAAGATCTTAGACAACAATTAAAATTAATAAAAAATATTTTCAAATTATTCACAGGACATGAATCACACAAGGATTACAATTCTTATAACAAGCATCTTATAAAACTTTAATCAGCTTAGTCTATAAACTGGCCAATATCCAAACTTGTTAATTTGATTCTGTGAGGCAGCAAGTTAATAACTTAATATTCTGAACTAACTGTTATGTTTATGTTTGGTATGACACAGTGAGCGCTGGTTTACCTTTCCAGCACCGCTCTCACCGCTGACCACCAAGGATTGGTTTACTGGCTCCAGCTGACCCTGAACGTTCCTGTAGGCTTCTTCTGCCACAATAAAGATGTGTGGTTTGAACTCCTGTTGACAAGAATATACAGACTTATTAAGATGCTAAAGATCCACAGGCGATAAGAGTTTCCAGAGTTTAATGAGTTTTGTGTGGAAGCTGCTCCTGCCAAAAAGAGGCAGACGAGGAAGTGCAATATTTATGTTTTAAGTGGTGATTTAAAGTCACAATGAAACAGGATTAGTGAATGACAGTTCATAAATTATCCGATTCTTTTAAACAGCTCTTTGGTAAGAACGAGGTAAATCTTTCCTTTTTTATAATTGTGCCCAAATTTTGCTCACATGAAATGTGAGAAGATAAAATGTCTCACAACAGTCCAGAAATGCAAGAAGTAATTGATGGGATGACTAAGATTGACGGGCATCATATCATATCCTAGTGATTATTTCACACATAAACCCCCCACTCAGTTTTTTGAAGCCAGGACATCCAGCTCAATTTATAGAGGCAAATTCCCATCACTACACAAGGGGGTTGGAGTTTATTGCACTTTTGCTATGCTGAAATGTTGGTTTTTGATACACTCATGGTACCTGTTTAGTAATTTGTTAAGGTCTGTATTGGTGTGTGATATAATTTAGGAAACATCTAGGGCATAACCCTTTTGAAAAACCCAGGCTCCGACCTTCACCACCCATATTTGCCTAACACAATTCAAAATCCTACAGAAGAAAACATACATATGAATAGCATCTAGAGACTTGTGTGATGTAAATACCTGAGGCTGAGAAGCAGAGTGATACTCCTTCATCACATCCAGAGAGTAGAGGTCTGGGATTGGCTGGAAGGGATTCAGAGCCACCAATGTACAGCCAGCATTTGTGTAGAACACCTTCACTCTGTACCTGGCACGAAGGCATTTCAGCACTGGCAGGACAAATATTACATATTAGTAAATATTAACAGAAAAGCAAATATTTCACAGATGACAACCACCAGAGGCGGAAATAAGACAAATCCAGAGAGGAGAGCAACGTTAAGAAGTCAAGTACAAGTTTACTTATTGTACATTATTTAGCTATATAAAGTAATGTGATTCATATAACATGTGCCGCACAATTAGTGCAAGAGCCTTACAAGTAAATATCCTACAGTAGTCCCCTGCTGTTAACATGACCTCTGCTGTTAATAAGCTGTTGTTTTTTTCTTTATTGAGCAAGAATAAAACTACTTTGAAATATAAATCAAATGAATATGAATACATCTTTGCAGAGTTCCAATGATACATATTATATTTTCTTACATAACCTTATGACAGTGTACAAATAATTGAGAGTACATTAGACAAATATTTATAAATAGCCCAAAATGTATAAGGAATTTCAGAGTCATTCCCTTGGTTCTGTCACTTAAGTGAATCTTGTTTATGCTACACCAATCACTCATGCATTATTATTTTTTTCCGTCATCACTGCAGATTATATCTTGATGTGGGTAAATAATACTGAGTGAATGTTGCAGTACAAGGTGACATGAGGTGGAAAGGACACATCATATCAAGTACTTTAGAGACTCTAGAGGAGACTTGTGTGCGAGTTACTACCTGTTGTAGGGGTCACAGGGTTGACTTTAGTGAGGTCGTCATAAGTGTGGAGTTGATCTTCATCAGTGAGGAAAGCCTGAATTTCTCCCTCAAGTGAATCATTTAGGGATGGATGCCGTGAACAGTCTTTGTGGACAAATCCTTTAACCTATGTGTATAAGGCAGAATGTGACGCAAACACAGACAGAAGGAATAAGATACACAAAAAATAACATTTGTCATTACTACAAGTCAGATCAAGCATATTTATAAGCACATTTAAAAATAACCAGGGCTGACCAAAGTGCTGTACAATAAAAAATACAAATAGAATAAGAGAAGTTAAAAAAAAGTCATAGAACAGTAAGTCCACTACGTAAGCTTTGAATGAGTGCACAAGTCAAACTCTTTGGCATACAAATAGACTAAAACAAGTGCGTATATAAATAAGGAAATAAGATTATTCAAGGGCAGATAAAAACCTGAGAGAACAGGTGGGTCTTCAGTCTAGTTTTAAAAGTATCAACAGAGGTCTGTAGTCAAATCGAGAGGAGATCAGGGCTACAATACAGTAAAATTAATTTTATCTTTGAATCAAAATGTCAAATCCTCTGTGCACCCATTAAATCTGACCATCTTTTTCCGGGGTAATGAAGCTTCGTTAATAATTCACCTGACTGCAACTAAATGTGCAAGCATTGATTCTTGGGAATCAAATCTTAATGTATGTCTATAGTCCTACAGAGGTAATGGATATATATATTTTTTTTTTTACAGAAGCACTTACTGGTCACTGTGACATGTTAAAATCCTTCAGTCAGTATCCTAACCTGTTACGTGTCCTGGACCTGCAGCCTGCCTGAGGACAGTCAACAGTCTGACGTACTAAATTTGTTCAGACACATTTAATCCAATTACTAGCATTTAACCTACATTTCATCACTCTACGAGGTTATTGTAAATAGTCTCAATGAATGACATAAATTCAGTACCTGACACTGCAGGGACACTTTGCAGACTACACTAAACATGATGACATTCAGGGTTATGTTGTAGCAGTATGTTGTGTTATGGTTTCAGACATCAGAAGCTGGTGTAAGAATAACAACTGATAGCATAGGTACCTATAGAGGAAGACATTAAAGCTAACCTGTAGCCTCCTCCTTGACTGACTCAAAACCAAGCCCCAGGCAAAAATGTACCAAGTCTATGAACGTTGTCCTGTACACAAGTAAACTGTCAAACACAAACAAAATAAGGTATAATCTGTATATTAAACGTCATACCACCGTGTGTTCGCCATGTCTTTATGCTGAAATACACTGAAAAAGCTGTTTATGTGAGTAACAACGCATTGAAAGTGTTTCTTCACGTTCCTCTGTGTTTTCTTTGAAGTTTGGCGTCACATACTTGGGACTATTTTATCCGGCGTGTTAAACGTTGGATTGAGTTATTGCCATTACAGATTATATCAAGGGATACTACGGGTGACTTTAACCTTGTCATTACATTAATCATGTTCAAATTATTAAGAAGACCTCTAAAACGTGTTAATAGACGAGTTTCCTAACTCACCGCACCACCTCCATTTCTGTGTCCAGCTCCAGCGTAACGCCGCTCCTCCGCAGAAGTCATTGAATTCTACCTTTGCCCTCGTGTCAAAACCGAAAACTTTGACGTGAACTATACTCATGAACTAAGACGCGTTGTGGTTATTTTCCTCTGTGTTGCCGAACCTCGACATTTTCCATGACTGTCAAAAATCCCTAAGCAACTTCCCGGCCTCTCCTCCAGCTCCTCCTGCTGCGGTGTGACTGTGTCCGTCCGTACCGCTTCATTTCCCGCCCTCCTCCTCCTCCTCCTCATGTTCCCCCGGCCCAGCTGTGTACAACACCACCGGTTGCGTCCATATTATTCTGATCTTGAATTTATTTTAGGTGCTTCTTCGCTTTCATTCACCGCACGATTCAAAACACTTTATTATAATTACAATAATTTAAAACATTTATAAATCACACAAAAGTCACCTCACTCAAATGGAGACACTCGCAGTGATCACACACACACATAAACAAAGGCAATATAAATGTCTAGCTTATGACAGGGGAACAGACAACAGCAGACATAAGAAATGAGCTAAAGCAAGAAAACCAAAGACAAGGAGAACGATTTAAAGGTTCAAATGTATAAATACTTTGCTCCAAAACATCCTGACCTGACCTCCAAACAGGGGGACTTGAATAATAGATACATCCTCATAATATTTTGTAATGTAAGTACCATAGGGGAAGTATTTTTCGTAATATGTATATTATGTCCCGGTTAGGTCAGAAGTTACCAAAAATCCGACTTATCTTGAACGCGTCATGGGACGGAACCCGGAAGTAATGAAAGAGTTCACGAAGGCTACACACTGCGACAAGCTGTAGATACTGCAGCTCCTGTTAAACAGGTACTCTGTGAACCTGTATTTCCAACTTATAAGCGACAGAACCCTCAGTAAGTACCGATAACACACACACACACACATCTGATATATATTCTTTTTATGTCTTTCAATCTGTAAATATAACAATATCCCTGTACATTTAATATGGGTGCTGTCATAGTGTCTTAGCCAGTGACGGATCTAGGATTTTTATATATCAGGGGCCATAAAGGGGCCACAATTTACACAGAGGGCCCAATTATATGTACAACATCTATGCACAGTTCCTAATTCAGTAAGGTGAACATTTAAGTCATTCCGTATTTACTGCTAGCTCTAAAGCTTGGAGCAAAGCCACAGATCATCGAATATATTTTGAAAATCGTTCCTTTTCAAGCACATGTTTAAAAGAAAAAAGAAGCTTATAAAAGAAAAAACAAACAAATTGTCATATTTTGTTATTATTTATGTGAGAACGCAAATGGCAGTCAGAGGCTCCTGAATTTCTCCGGAGTTCCTCCTGCCAGCCTCCTAGTGGCCTAGGTCTGAGTGACATTGTGTGAGAATACAGCAGGAGCTTTTCTGAGGATACGGGACGATTTTAATGTTGTTGTGAACGTGTCTGATCGTAGGATCTCCTCCTGGGGTTTTCATGTGTGAAAGGCAAACTACTGTGTGGAAATTCTGTGTATTTCATCTCTGAAAGCAGCTTTGGTCAGAGATTAGTTTATAAAAAAAAAATGCCAGTGCCCCCTTGGACACGCCCCTGTATCCGCCCCTTGTATTAGCATATTCTGATTTACAGTTTCTCATATTGAAAATTATGTTATTGTTTGCAGATCATGTCTCAGCGGGAACTGAAGGAGGCATTTGTCAGTAACCTCAATGGGACCAGTCTGCAGGAGGTGACTCTTGGCTCATTTCTCGCACCCTTGTGTCTCATCAACAGAGGTCTGATTCTGATCCTCTACCATCAGGCCAGAAGGACCCTCCCACGGCCACTTCCACTCTTCTCTCACCTGATTCTAGACTTTTCTGTGCTAATTCTTCCCCTCGTCCTGTCGTGCACCATCCTGAGCGGGATTCTTCACCTGGTCCTCGGTGGCTTTTTGTTAGTTTCAGTTTGTGCGCTTTGCTACATCTATTGCACCAAGAGTCAAACTTCCAATCGGCACCCGAAGACCACTGTCAGCACCTTCCTGCAGCGTCATGTTCAGTTCAACCAGGTTCCTTTTGTGACCATCTTTAGAGTGTTTGTAAATGTGAAAACAGCCATCAGCATTCTCGCTGTAGACTTTAGCATCTTCCCAAGGCGCTATGCTAAAACAGAAACCTATGGAACAGGGGTTATGGACTTTGGTGTCGGAGCGTATGTCTTTGCAAATGCCCTCGTCTGTCCAGAGGCAAGGGGAAAGACCATCTCTGGATCCAAGATCAATCATGTCACAAAGCAGCTCATATCCGTCTGGCCCCTGGTTGCTCTTGGTATGGGAAGGCTGGTAAGCTTGAAAATGAGCAGCTACCAAGAGCATGTGACAGAATACGGTGTCCACTGGAATTTCTTCTTCACACTTGCCATCGTCAGAGTTTTGGCTTCTATGATTTTGGCCGTTTTACCAGTCAGTCAGTCGTTTCTGTTTTCCCTTCTGATCAGCGGACTTTATCAGCTCATTCTGGAGACATCAGGGCTGAAAGCATTCATTATCAACAACAATGACAGAGAGAAGGACTTTCTGTACGCCAACAAGGAGGGCATATTCTCTGTGGTGGGCTATGTAGCCATCTACATGGCAGGGGTTCAAGTTGGACGTTATGTGATGCAGCCGAGATCCCAAGTTAAAGAGTGGCTCAAAGCCCTTTTAAACCTCTCATTAGGTAGTGTTTTGCTGTACACTGCTTTGTACACATGTCAGTCACTGGTGGAGCCAGTGTCTCGTCGCTTAGCTAATTTACCTTTCTATCTCTGGAGTGTTGCACAGTCTTTGTTCTTTATGTCCTGCCTCGGTTTTGCCGATCTGGTTTTGCTGTTTTCCAAAAGCATATCAGGCTGTCACTTTCTACCCTCATCATGGAATTTGCATAAAAAACAATCAGATTCAACCTCTGACAAACACAGTGGTGAAATTGAAAGATTTTGCATTGTTCAAGCCATCAGCAGGAATCAGTTGCTATTTTTCTTGATTGCAAACATCATGACAGGACTGACCAACTCACTAGTGGACACACTTACCTGTAGCAGTTCATTTTCAGTGTGTGTTTTGTTGATGTACATGTTCACGAATTGCTTTGTGATATATGTTTTACATCACCGTGGAATAACGGTGAAATTCTGGTAAAATCACATTTTCAAAATGAAATGGTTCATTTGTAAGTTTTGTTGATATTATTTGCAACGCTGAAGATACTGTTGTGCATTATCTGTCTATCTATACAAATATGTTTTTGATCAAATCTGAATAAGTGATGATTTGAAACCAGTTCCCACATGATTTGTTGATGTTTAGAAAAACGTTGAGTAATTGCTCCCTCACCCACAAATAAGAGCGATGGCTAAAATATATGAGAAAATATACTGCAACTGAAAAGTGGGAAATGTTAAAGATTATGTATTAATTTCTAACAAACATATTTGCATTTAAACTGAGATGTGACACATTACAGAAACATTATTATGCCTATTCTGTTGTTACAACTGTTTGTCAGCTGGTCAAAAATGTAAATGTTGGCACAGCTTGTTTGCTCTGCATGCTCTGCTGTGGGTTGTCGTAGGGATCATGGTAGTGGACCTTGTAACCCAGGCCAGTGACCCAGCCCTAATCCTAACCCCCAGCTACTGTCCCAGGTCCCCATTTTTTGCATGTGTGTATATATCATAAAATGTTATATTCATATTGTAAACCATACTTGACTATAAAAAAGTCTCTTTATCTCTCTCTCTGTGTGTGTGTGTGTGTGTGTGTGTGTGTGTGTGTGTGTGTGTGTGTGTGTGTGTGTGTGTGTGTGTGTGTGTGTGTGTGTGTGTGTGTGTGTGTGTGTGTGTGTGTGTGTGTGTGTGTGTGTGTGTGTGTGTGTGTGTGTGTTTCAATATCACCCTGTACTAATGAAGTACGTTTCTCTGCCAGTAATATTTTTCTCTGTGGTGAAAGGTTATTATTATGTACAGTCTATACATCTTTATTGGATGTTATATATTTTTTCAATTGCCCTTTGATTCTTTTTTTTTCTGTCACATCCTCACAATCTGTTGCAGTAGCATGTGAATTTATCTTATCGTGTTTGTATCTTATTGTTATTCTAAAGAATAAAGGAAGATGTTGTTGAAACCAAAAAACTGTTGTCCTTGTCTAAATGACTAAATGATCATTTCCTACACGCGCCCCCTGGCGGTTGCTTCTATGAAAACGTCAGCTAGTACGTCGGGGGCAAAGGTCAAATCCGTCATGAATATTCCGCCACCGCAGCAGCTCCACTCACTGTCGCACTTGTTTATTTTCCAGGGGAACTTTTAGGAGCTGGTGAGTACGAACACTAGCGGGTAGGAGTCGGATGTCTGTGTACGTTGTCACGGTGACAGCTCGTGTTTTAAACTGTAGTTAGAGAAGCTGTTGAAAGCAGCGGTCGCTAAGTGGCTACTCACCTACTTTAACTTTATATTAGCCGGATCCAAGCTCGCTAACGTTAGCTGTGTACGGTAGCTAAGCTAACTAGTAAGTTAGCCAAGTTGGCGTCAGGGCGTAGAATAACTATATGAGCGTTGCAACGTGTTCATTATTTGTAAAGGCGGAACAAACTCCTATACACAACGTAAGCTAATCGCTTTAGGATATTCTGCTTCGGATACAGCGACCGGCTTCCTCTGTTCGTAAACCCGTGCTGCCATAGGAAATGAGCTAGCATGCTAACATGAGTAGCCACTGGTCACTATTTTATCATATCGGCCCCACCATTAGACGTTAGCGTAATTAAACCAGTCTTCATAACTTTAATCGTTTTAGAAGTGCAGACAGGTTTTCCACACCCTCAGCCCTCCCGTGTTTGCTTTCGTTTCCCATGTTGTTCAGCTAACTTAGCTGCTTAAATCTGGGTCAAGGAAAATCGGAAAGATCGGCATTGGCTTTAGCGACGTTAAATGAAATGTTGTCGACCTCTACACAAACTTGACGTGTTGCGACGTGTTTCAGTGGCACGTCGTTTGAACGGCAGGTTCTACTGAGAGAAGGTGATGTTGTAGCTAGCCCTGCAATGACCTGCAGTCGGTTAGCATTAGCTCGTTGTAGCTCTCTGCTGGTCTGAGCTGGTCAGTCATTATCCTGTGTGTCCCCTGCAGGCGAGCTGCACCACAACCCACACTGGAAGAAGTCATGGCTCGTCTGGTGGCAGTGTGCAGGGAAGGGGAAGAGGACTACCCGTTCCTCGCCAGACAAATCCCCCTGTATATCGATGATACTCTCACGGTAAGCCAGCTCTACCATATGTATGACCACAAGGAGAATGGCTGCTAAGATCACAACTGGGATGTGGCAAACGCAGCCATCTCTCTCTTTGGGTCAGATGTATGCATCCCATATCCTTTCACTAACATTTGGTGTCACGAAGCAAAGGTGCAGTTGTTCCATTAAAAAGGCCAAGCCTGTTTGAAGGACAAACATTTTATTTATTTTTTTACTTTGATGCACAAATAATCATACAGGCGTATCAATAAAATGAGAGGTGTAGTTAAGTAAGTACATTCTTATGGATGTGTAGGGATGATGGATGAGAAAATGTATAAGCTGCCAGAGGTTATTGAGCCACCTTGACCCTTTTAACATGTTGTGGAACAGGTGCAATATCGCTAATGACAAAGTAAAACCATATATCTTTAATATTACATGACATATATTAGTCATACACCCAATGTATGTCTCGGAGGGTATTCTCCTACTATTGTAGATTAAAAAAGAAAAGAAAACAATGACCAACTGCCAGCTACTCAAAGTCAAGAATTTGTTTTATTGTACAAACGTTAACAACCAAGGGAAGCTTGACTGAATTTTATTATTGGCATGTGATATTCACACCCAGAACATGACATATTAGCAGTTTGTTCTGTGACACGATCCTGATGAGACATGATGTTTATTAACTGTTGTGTTTCATCTCATGTTGCCAGATGGTGATGGAATTTTCTGATTGTATCGTGGATGTTGACAGCCACGAAATAAACGTTTCTCAATGGAAACAATTTTCTGAGGTGAGTTGTTTAATTTTACACATAGTTACCTCACCTTAAATCAATGAGCGTCCTGTTTTAAATGCACCCTACTGTGGGTGTGGTGCCAAGAGCTTGACACCACGTCCTTGTGTTAATGAGTGTGTAGTTGGTCTTCATGTGACTTCTCAGCAAAGTGGTGACAGTTGTTGTTGTTTCCTTGGTCTTACAGTATCACTCCAAGCTGAAGCAACAGGACTTGAATATCGCCATGATGGTGACCTCCAGAGAGGTCTACAGTGCATTATCTCAGCTGGTGCCATGCGTGGGGTGCAGACGAAGTGTGGAGCGCCTCTTCTCACATCTGGTGGAATCAGGGAACCCGGCTCTGGAGCCTCTCACAGTGAAACCCACAGGCATGCTCTCTGTCACCAAGGCCTGTTTAGCAGATGTGAAGAAGCTTCACACCCTCTTCTATGTTCACGGGTAAGATATAGTGAAATGTGGTGGGGTTTTTTATACTGCATATTGAGTTGAACTGTGTTTCTTCATTCAACACAAACTTCAAATCAATATGAAAACAGTTGTTAGCATGAAATGCTCTGTTTGTTGAATTAGTAAGTGAGGATATAATGCTGTACCCAATTAAAACACTCCTATCCTCTTTAGTAGGCGTCAGGCGTAAATTTTTGTTGTTTGTCAAGTCTTTTGACACTTGGATTTAAAGGGGGGGAAATTAATGAATAAAACTAACAAAGAATGATGATGCTGATTTATATTAACTCGAACAATATTGTTTTTTTTTACTCAATTTTTTCCTTCTTACAGGTCAAAGTTAAATGACATGATTGATGCCATTCCTAAAAGTAAAAAGAACAAGAGGTGCCAGTTACACTCCTTAGACACACACAAGCCTAAGCCCTTGGGGTGAGTAAAAGACTTGATCCCGTCTATTTTTCTAGTTGTGCAAATTTATTCCTGAGAATGTATTGTTCAGAGGCTTCATTTGAGAAGTGGACTAGTCACTCTTCCCAGCAGACAGGACCAGTGTGTTTAAGTTGTCCTCTAGCACAGTGAGAGAGGGACAAAGGGTGGTAGGTTTTGTGAATTGCACTGGAAGATGACATGGTATGTGTCTTTGAGCAGCTTGTGTCCATGAGTAGCGGGTAGGCACAAGTTAAAAAGAACAGTTTAGCTCTTTCTCTAGCCTAATGTATAAAAAGTATTATCAGTATTATGAAAATAGTTCTGCAGCTCTAAACTAATCTTCATGATCATTTGAGTGTTTTCTGTTAAATTGGTGAAAATCTGCATTGTTTGGTACCATTCTATGGAAATGATTGGGTTATATAAATACTAAAGCTCTTTCAGTAGATTACTGTTTTGTTGAACTTGAACAGTCAGGTTAATCCTCTCAACTGAAATTTATAGTTTAATTTAAACAAGGTCATTGATTACACACATTTGCCATTTGTCACACCCACTGTAGTTTTTGTGTAATAATTTCTGTTAGAAATCCTTATGCAGTGCGCTTTGGGGCTAACAGCAGCAGTTCCATGCTTTTAAGGCTGTAGACTCTGGGATTAGACTCCCTCAGTCGGTTTGTAGTAAACATATTGGAGCATTTAACAGCTTAAGAGACAGATATTTCCCTCAGGAGTTTGTAGAAACTAAAACAAAACTGAAAGTATGAATTAGATTGGTATTATAATCTCCAAGTGACCATAAAACTGGACTCCTAATGAATGTGAATATCCTCTGTGTCTATGTCCCCATATAGTCAGTGTTGTGTATTCCACTTATTTCTGTGGCTTCCAAGTGGCTTAAAAATCAGCATTTTTACAATATTTATACATTATGATGACATTGCTTTAATAATGGGATGTTTGCTTACAGGGGGAGCTGGATGGATATATGGGAGCTTATGTCTCAGGAGTGCAGGGATGAGGTGGTCCTCATTGATAGTGCCTGTCTCCTAGAGACGCTGGAGACATACTTGCGTAAACACAGGTAATACACGGCTGTCATACTAAAGCATAATTTCCCAAATTCCTAACAATAATTTGTTAATCGCTTAATAAAAAACTGGATTAATTGCATACGACTTTGTTCTGCACAGGTTCTGCACTGACTGTAAGAATAAAGTGCTGAGAGCGTACAACATCCTGGTGGGGGAGTTGGACTGCACTAAAGAGAAGGGCTACTGTGCTGCCTTGTATGAAGGACTATGCTGTTGTCCTCATGAGCGCCACATCCATGTGTGCTGCGAAACAGACTTCATCGCTCACCTGCTTGGCCGGGCAGAGCCCGAGTTTGCAGGCGGTTATGAGTAAGTCAAGGTTCATACAGTGACAATCACCAGTGAAAAGGTCTGTTTCATTTGAGACAGTTTCTGTCATACCTTGTTCCTTTCTATATATTTATATATCGTTTTGATTTTCTTTTTTAAAGACGCAGAGAGAGACATGCCAAGACCATTGATATTGCACAAGAGGAGGTCTTGACTTGTCTGGGCATACATCTCTATGAGCGTCTGCACAGGATCTGGCAGAAACTAAGAGCTGAGGAGCAGACATGGCAGTTATTGTTCCATTTGGGAATTGATGCACTACGCAGAAGTTTTGAGGTGAGCAAAATCCAAGCCAGTGTGTGTATGACATGATTTTTATATACTTGT
Source organism: Pleuronectes platessa (assembly GCF_947347685.1). Lineage (NCBI taxonomy): Eukaryota > Metazoa > Chordata > Actinopteri > Pleuronectiformes > Pleuronectidae > Pleuronectes > Pleuronectes platessa. The sequence goes on along the minus strand of NC_070640.1, from coordinate 18,765,289 downwards.
CAGAGTGACATATGTAATATTGTGCCCCCCAGATGGCCGTGGAGAAGATGCAGGGGATCAGTCGGCTCGAGCAGTTCGTCGAGGAGCTGTCTGAAGAGGAGAGAGCCAAAGAGCTGAAGCAGGAGAAAAAGAGGCAAAAGAAAAAAAATCGCCGCAAAAACAAGTGTGGTGAACAGGAGTTAGAGGACAAGGACCAAAATCTGGATGAGGTAAACCCACTCATAAAAAGTGTGAGACACAAAGCAACCAATGTATACAACTGTATATAGTGTACATAGGCAGTACAGTACACTACATGTACTGTAGAGCTACATGTTTGACCGCCTGTAATTCAGTCCACTCATTTGGTGTTTTGCAGGTTTCTATTGAGGCTGTGAAAGACAGTTGCAAGGTCTGTGGTAGCCATGACGAGGAGGAGGTGACGACCAGGTGTGAGGAGGGCAGCGCTGCCAGCGGAAGCACTTCCTGTAGCTGCTCAGACGCAACCAAACAAGGTAAAGATGCACTGGGAATATTTGTCTTGTTAAGGCATTAACCTCCTTAAGACACTGTAAAGCAAATGTTTTTCCACATTCCCCAGATTTGTCCACCCACAGCAATGCCAGTGACTGCGGCTACTCTTCAAGCATGGAGGGCAGTGACATAGGATCACGAGAAGGCTCCGACGTAGCCTGTTCCGAGGGGATGTGCAACCATCACGAAGCAGGTCAGGCCGAGTAGCTCTGAGCTGCTCAGGACTATGAACTCAACCATTTCAGGGAATAATTAAAAAAAATTGTAGTTTAGTCCACTTCCTCACAGTCTTGTTTTTGTTTACTCTCTAAAGCAGAAGAGCCGACTGTCCATCACTGTGCTGAAGACAAGGAGGAGGATGGGATAGACAGTTGTCTGGACTGCTGGCAGCACTCTGAGGGAAACGCTCAATGCAAGAGTAAAAAAAAGAAAAGGAAGGGAAAGGGTTTATGCAATGATCAGGTGAGGAAATACGTTTGAGAATTCACATGCTGTTTACGGAATGTACCAAGCTGCATATTTTTTATGAAAGCATGCACCTTTCTACAGGGACTAAAATGTGAAGGCTGTGTGTCAGCTGGGAACACAACAGGCCACAGTCCACCATCATCTCACACTTGCCGAACCAAAGAAATCCTCTCCTCCTTATGTGGCAGTACATGTTCCAGCATTGCACTACGGTTACCATGGGCAGTACATCAAAAGAGCCTCAGCCCTCACACAAGTCTTGTGGAACTTCTGGTTAGTGAGAAGTGTTAAATAAAATGTCTGTCACAGCTGACAATCTGCTGTCTAATTCTGTTACTTAATTAATTTTCTCCTGTCGTGTTTTTTATTCAGAATGAGTCAGAGGTGAGTTCCGATGAAGAGAACTGTCTGACACAGGACGAGATCAAGGCATTTCTAGAAAGAAACCAATCCTTCTACAACAACCGCCACCAGTACCGTCAGCTTCTGAAAGAGAAATTCACCAACTACTGCCTCGTCACTGAGCGGAGTAAGCCAGTGTGTGGAAAGTGGTTTGCCACCACCACCAGTGTCACCTAACTGCACTACTGACATCTTCCCCTGGGAGAAACACGACCACTGCTGCAACACATTTAGAAAAGTTAAAATCTTGACTTATATTTGGTGTCTTGTTCACTCATTTTTCCTTCAGAGTAAATGTAATTCTTACTTTCTGTTGGGCACCTCTCTCTTTTGCACTCGTAGACCAATACACCTTGCAGTTAATTTCTCGGCCGCTCTCATCTGTAATTGTTTTCACTTTGACCAAGCCTAGCTGTTTGTTGTTGGTCTCTTGTAGGGTTGTGGGGTAAGAGCTCAGTGGAATCTGTAATCATGCTTTGCAAGCTGTGAAATTGGGAATACGTTTTTTGGGAGTCTTGTGTTTTGTTTTTTCTTTCTTTCTTTCTTTTTCTGTTTTCTATCATTTTTCTTTGCTGACACTTCAGTGTAGTGGTAAAGGTTGTACCATTTAATGTGTACAGAAATTCTAAATTTAAAGATTTTACAGAGAATAAACATCCGTTTGTAATAAGGAATTGGGTGTGATGTTAAGAGCGCAATGTTCAAAATTTACTAAATAAAGAATATTTATTAGTATGCATATATACATTTGTTCATCGTTTACTTGACCTCACGAGTCCTTAACTCTATTTTAATCTGAGATTGTTTGTATGTCACTTTTTCTGTGAATCCTGGCCTTTAACAATTAAACACTATGCACACAGGACCAGTTTATCATACAGGTTATAAGCCAGGTTTTAAGTTAAGAACTTTCTTTATTCAACGTATCTATTGAAGTTTATCACAATCAGGGAACTGGACATCTGGAGGAATATTCCAGTGTCAGCAAATCTGGAACAATACAAGTTAAACATGACTATTTTGCATATTCAGTATAAATTAAACCAAATAGTATGTAGCTTTTTATCTTCTGCAAATACTGCAAGGTTCTCCTGCTAAACTGATAATATTTACCGTTGATCATTTCTTTCCCATATTTCAGTTTTTATTTCAAATGTATAGTTCACTGAAAATGTCAACCAAATTCATGAATGAATTCCTCACAATACCTGGAGCTGGGTTCATTGAGTGCATGGGGATTTCACTGCCTTTCCTTTTCTATAGTAAATTAGACTATTCTCAGTTAAGATGCAGCCAGAACAGTATTAAATATATTCTCTACATTTATGAATTATCTGATACAGCTGTGGCTTTCCTAAATAGCCTTAAAGACTGATTTAATACAACTTGTTGACATTGCCATTGCTGTATGTTTTCAGTTGCTAAATGCATGTGTTCGATGACATTATCAGCTGTGTCACAGCAGGAACATATATGTAGGGGGTTGATTTCTAGAAAACTAAAATGGGATGGCTAATAACGTCATCTTGAGTAAAACAAAGGTGTCTAAAAGCTTTGATTACAGGAAAACGTGAAGGCAACACAGTCATGGCTAGTTCAATCCACTAGATGGCGATAGATGACCACGCAATAAGCAAACTCGGGGCTCGTGGGTTGAAAAACGGAGTGGGAGGTGACGTGAACCAAACATTTGTGCACACTGCCTCCCTTCATATTTCATCCAGCGGAGCGCATGGATCCGGGCTTCAGGTCCACTGGCTGCCGCCGTCCTGGATGCTGCAGACTCAGGCAGGAGCTCGTAGCTGCCGCGTCCCCTCGTGTAATTATATCGCTTGTTTGAAACCACTGCGACAGTGATCTGAGCAGACGGGACATTACAGCAGCAGCGGTGCTTTGGTGCTCGGAGTGCCCGCTCAGGCAGGCAGCAGGCAGGCAGCAGGCAAGAGAGATGGAGCGCTGGAAAGGCAGAGTGGCCCTGGTGACCGGAGCCTCGGTGGGAATTGGAGCGGCCACAGCCCGGGCACTGGTCCAGCAAGGCATGCGGGTCGTCGGCTGTGCCAGGAACGTCGACAAAATAGAGGTGGGTGATTTAGTTTATTGTCGTTGGCCGTTAAGTGTTTCCGACACGCACAGGGGAAGCTAGCTTTACGACATCAAAACTAGCCCCCTAACCTTAACCGCTAGCTGTCGTTAGCTTCACAACTTCAGCTAGGAAGCCCCAGTGGTGGACAGTAGCAAGTCAAGTAACCTATTGAATTCAAGAAGAGGAGCTTCATTCATCCGAATAGTGTTAAGAATAAAAGAAAGTGAACTAATGTTACATCAGTCAATAACTAAACCTTGTGTAAACTGTGGGATCACCAGAGGTGTAAACCAAAGCTAAATCACGACAAGCTAGTGTTTACAACTTTACAGGGACGTAATTGTATCGTAGCTTGATGATCCACTTAATTTATGTGATGTCTCACAGTGCCCCTGTACAATACAGCACCACTGATGCCTGCAGCTCCTATCACCACATATCCCAAAAACCCTTTGCTCTTTATGCAACTCTGTTTGCTGTTGGGGAGGGGAAAACATTTCTCTTAAGGTTGACCTGCCCCAGAGAGGTCAGCAGACCAGCATCAGCAGAGCGTCTGTGGTAAATGACCCTTAAAACGAGCATGATACCGGCTAACAACTGACCATTATGCAGGACAGACAAGATAGTAGGTCATCATCTCAAAGCCCTAATTCACCCACTCCCAGTCTTTAGTAATAAACTTGTTCTGGTAGTGTCAAGTTTCCTCACTACACTTTATGGTCAGTGGACGTATCAACCAATAACCTTAATAAAATAAAACATCCTGCATACAGTTCCTCATTGTGTATGGTATTTGTCTTCTAGAGATCAATTATCAATACCATCAATCCAAGCTGTTACATTTTCTATGAACGCACTGTTCCACTGATAATCTACTTTTTTTCACATCTATATTTTGAGCCACACTATTCATCTCTGCTCGAGGTTTGGGATAAACATGATCCGATACACATACACGTATCACATTTTGACGTTGTTGCTCTGTTGTCTTGTTACAGATAGCTTAAGACACGCCCTCTGTGATAAGGAAAGACAAGTCAGAACATTATTCAGGTCCCGCTCTCATCATGACTCTGATTGTAATAGGTTAGTTTTTAAGTGCGTGCAAATTTGTTATCCGTGTTTTGTACTCTGGGAATTTTTAGGGGGTTTAACCAAAAACATGAATTTATTATGAAGGTTAACATGGGAGGCTGATTTTCAGAATAGTCACAGTTGTTTTAATTCAACTCCTGTGACACACATTCTGGCACAAAGACTCTGGTGGTGAATATCTTGGAGCAGGTGACAGTGGCCCCACCCCTCAAACTCTTGTCTAACCGTGAGCCATAAGGCACTACACCTTGCTTATCTTGTCAGCCGGTAATCAAGCCTTACTCTCTTCACTCCACAGATGTCCTAGCTTCTTGCTGTATGTCTTCTGGTTGAACACCTTGAATGCACCCGGTGTGTTCTTAACAAAGCAGAGCTCAGCATGCCTTGCATTGTTCACATCACTGTCACATTTTAATATTTAGGTGTTGTACAGAGTGTCATCTACTGTGAGTCATAAAACACAGTCGCATTATACGGCAGCAGTCACGTGAATAATCCCTCTGATGTAGTTAAACTTAAGTTTATTTAATTAAGTTTATTTAATAAATATGAATTGTAACTCGTTATAGCTAATTGTAACTATCCTGGTAGAGATCTAGGCTAAAGAGATAAATAAGGTACTGTACATCTTATTGTTCTTCAGCGTTAATGTGAAGAGCTGTGGTGAAGGCAGCTCCTTCCAGTTCAATCAGCTCCTAACCGGGGGCCATCAATGTGATATTGTGTTGCATATAAACTGGATGACCTCTGATATTCCAGTGTCAAGCTGTTTACAAAAGACAGACGCATGCAAGGGACACGATTTAGTTTGAATAGTTTGTCATCATGTGTCAATCTTTTCTCTCCATAGTGCATTCTGGCATTGTTCTTTACTATAGCGAAAGCTAACTATTTTCATTATTAATTAATCAGACATTTATATAATGTCCAATATTAGTGAAAAATACCCCCCAAGCTTCCCAAATCACAAGATATGACTTCAAATGTGTTGTAATCCTCATAATGAAATTATTTTTCTTTATCTGACTTTTTTAATACAAAAAGATTTGAAACAGTTTGGCGATCATCATAGTTGTTACTGTGTTTATTTTTTTACTCTATCAACAAATCAATTTCCAGTCTGCAACAAGGTAGTTGCAATACAGACAAACAGGCACGTACTGCACTAAGTGAATTTTTTCAATAATGTCTTGTTTTGGACATGCAAGCATTTCTCCCACCTTGGCTACACACACACACACGTACACACACTCATGCCCATACACGCATACAGTGAGTGTGAGTTGCGCAATAGAAAACCTCCCTCCATTCATACTCTGGTCACATGCTCCCTCCTGTCAATAGTTAACTGCCACAGCTTGTGTCAGCCCTCTTATATTGCTTGTGCAAGACGACAACAAGGTCATAACATTTAAAATCTTTATGGTGCCTTTTTTTTTTTTATATGTCTGTCAGCATTAACGTGACTGCAGCTCAGCCAGAGCAGTCTCAGTTGCTCTTAAATATGGATTACATTACATGAAACCAAGATTCCATAAACTGAATATTTGCCCGAAAGACCGGAAGATGTGAGTTTGTATAAACTGACAGATTTCTGCTCTCTCCACGAGAGTCTGTACAAGACTTTTAGAGAGATGTCTGTGTGAGTTGAGGGACAAAGCCAGTATTGTGCCCTCTCTGCTATGTAAACTGGGTTCTTGCTGTAGTTGTGCCAAACCTGGCATGCTGCTAGTGGGGGATGCAAGTGTCTATCACCAAGTAATTGTTCTTGACTTCCATATTGGTGTTAATTTCTTTACTTGAGGAGATTAAACGTTTTTTACAGCAGTATTTTCACCTCAGAGTAGACCAGATAAAATGATGGCCAAATGTATTTAAATGTAATAGATTTTTGTTTTTGTCTGTAAACAAACCATGGAGAGAGGGGAGTGGAGAGTTGTGGCAGCAGTATTGTTTTGCTGTCTCTGTGAGACTATGCACTAGGCAGTGGGGGAGCAGCGAGCTGGAGGGCGACGTGTGGTCACCATGGACTCTGAGCAGGAATGGAAGCAACCGTACGCATCCAAGTAGCAGCAACACAGCTTCTCATTAATGCTTGTGAAACTGACCAACGTCCAGCGGAAGAACTGCAGCATCTGCTTTGAGTGTTGAGGAGCAACATCATAAAAGTGGAGAAGTGTCCAAAGCCTATATGCATGTTTTTGAGACTGATGCCATATAAGAAGGCGTATCTGAGCTCACATCTGACTCAGAGGAAGAAGAGGACAGCTAGTTACTGACTGAATAGACCTCTAAGGCCCTCCAGCCCACATAGCCCATATCTGTGGTTTGGATGAACCTGCTTATCAAGCACAATGTGATGCAGTAGTAAATACACAGTCATGGGAGAATGAACTCTTGTTGTTAATTCCCACAAATCAAACTACAAAGGCACCCAGTAGGGCTTAATCCTCCACCTCATCCAGATAATCCTGAATATTGGATTCTTTTACATCAAGATCCTAAAATCGTTTACAGAGAAGTACTGCAAAAAAGTCCTTATTTTGCCATGTTAAGTAAAACGGGTTTAAATTATAAAATAAAATAAAATAATTTATAAAAAACAAATCAGTGGAGAAAGTAAAAAGCAATAAAGCGTCAAACATGATTCATATTTGAGAATTAAAATATTGCACTATAGAAGATAAAATCAAGGTATCAAACTCAACTTGGAAAGAAAGCCAGTGAGAGGAGGCGGGTCTTAAGCAGTGATATAAATGTGACTCGGGTCTAAACAGGTTAAGATGTTCCAGAGATTAGAGGCAGCCTCTGGATCTAGATCTGCACAAAAATGTCAAGGGCTCTTCACCTGCAGTTTCCAAGTTTGATACAAATTGCTTCAGTACTTTTGTTTAATCCTGCTGTCGATTTAAACAAACCAGCAACCTGATTTCTGTGACATAACATAAATCTGGTTTTTAACATAACCCAATGGCAAAAGTAATAATGTATTTTTTTAAAGAAAAACATACTTGGTTTAAAACTTTTTTTATAGTGCACTTGTTGTATGAATCTCCCATAACTGGGTTGCTTATGAGTTTTAGTTGTCATAGCTCATGCCTACAGTCTCTAATGTAAGATAAGCCTGTTGCAATCGTATTCTGCAGAGGCAAAGGGTGGGATGGGGTGGGGTTTTTCACATATTCGATGATTCAAATGATTGATTGTGCATCTAGAAAGTATAGTTTGTGTTCCTGTTTCTACAAAATAATCCAAACCCGACTCATCACTTGTTAGAAACCAGTCACAAATCAATGAACATGGATTTTTATCAGGGCCTGAGGGACGGACCACAAAACCAGAGAAATTGTCCCCTTACTGGTTAATGAAATTATTTATCAGCCGTTATGTACTGTGTAGGATTATTCTGTAGTCACACTTGTTACTCTGACTGAATACAGAAACGGCATCGCCATCTAGATAACAAATCTGTTTGTATTGCCAGTCCATTTAAAACTGGTACGGTGAAACTGACATCACCTTGATGCGTTGAGGCTTCACACAGTACAGACATCTGTCAAAATGTAAAAGCTTTGGCTGCTACAATTTTAGATCAGATAAAATAGGCAAACAATTACTTTATCGTGCTCAACCATTTGTGGTTGGCATACAGTGAGCTTGTGTTAGTATTCCTACTGCTTTTTTTCAATGCTGAATACAAGGAGTATAAAGTTGCTTTCCGACATGCACTGAGCGCCGTATAATCAACAATGTGAGAATGCAAACATCTCAGTCAGTTGCTGCCGAGTTTCTCCTTCCAGCCACCTAGTCGAACTTCAGCATAAAGCCACAGTGAGTGTCCAGGCCCTTTCCTCCGCTTAAAACCGCGAGTTTTGGAATCTGGCCTCATTTTTGTTTGAAAACTTCAGGGATAAATTCATCTGCATTCACTTCCTTATGGCTCTTATCAAGTCACTACTCCGCTATCAGGGGTGAAGGCACAAAGGTAAACGCTTTGTCAGTAGCGGTTCTCCCTCCAAGACAAGAAATCCTTGTTCTTACATTTCACTATTGCTGTTGCCAGTTCAAAGTATTTTCTCTAACTAAGGGACAAATGGACAATCTGCTTCCTGCTTTATGGGCAAAAAATGCACATCTGTACAGCTTTTATTTTAGTATTAAAACTTTAACTTTAATTAGCATGGATATAGTCTCTCTCTGCCTGTTTAGACTTTGAGACAATTGACCAACACATTATTCACTGGGCTAATAGGCCTAATTTAACAGGCTCCTGATTGGCTGCCTGTGAATGCAGCTCTGCATAAAGCAGAATCCTCTAGACTTCTTAGCCAGCCTAAGCATTTATTCTTTGAGCGAGTAAATCTTAAATTAAAACTCAAAGCCCTCTGCAGGTGAGCCAGGAGGTCAATTTCAGACCACGGTTGACCAGCTTTGATTTGGTGCCCATTCTGAAGGAGCCAAGAAATGCTCAGTCATGCTTCAAAAGCTGAGGTGACACAACAAAAGTCAATCAGCGTCCCGCTGTCTCCACTACCTCCTCTGGGTTGTGTCTGTACATGTTGAAACACAGTGATTCGATTTCACCCGAGAACGGGTTTGAAGTGGGCCAGGTCAGAAAGATTTACATTCTTTGTCTCAATCCCTCTTCATCACTTTGTGCCCTGATTCTTCTTTTTATATTTTGTCTATTCCCTATTAATCATTAAAATATATTGATAGGTGTGATGTGTAAATGCACAGTTGGATCGTTGTTTAAACATATCCCCAAAACGCCTTTGCTTATTAAATAAAGTCTCTATGAATAGTTCAATCCCTAGGTTTTAAGATTGTTCCTTTTGGTGTGTCAGCATTGCTGTCTGCTCCTGTGCAGTTATTTGACTTCCCATGACATTTCTCTCCTGAACACAGAGAGTTGCCTCATGGCCTCGACAGCTTTCGCTTCGGTCTTACCCATGCAGAAAGCTTTCCCACTGAGCTGTGAGCTGACAGAGGCTCTAACTGATAATCCATCATGTGTCCATGGATTCTGCTCCCGAGAGAAGAAACATTCACACCACAACACATAACAACATTTCCTCGTGTATGATCCTCCCAAAGCAGCAGTTCAGAATGTGAGGTTATTAATGACATACAGGTCTGTAGACGAAGGGCTGGGCAATGAGACGATATCTATAAATGAATCACAAATGAAAGAAAATACCATGATTTGAAAAGTATAACCCGCTGAAAACATTTCAATAAATGTCTTCTAGTTTTAGCTCAACCCTCACAACCATTTTTATCACTTTTCACTATTAAGCGACAGCAGTAGGCTTACGAATCTGACACGTGTAAACAAAAGTAAAACATGAAAATGTGAAAGCAGAGGCAAATGGCTGACGATGAAATTCAGTAAAAGAGAGGTCACACCGCATCAGTGATATGGAAGCGGTTCAGATTTCTTAAACCGGAGAGAGATATCCGATGCAGGTTATGCGGGCGACCCGTGCTGACAAAGAGTGGAAATGCAATGAACTTTTTTGACCATCTGAACAGGAGCCGTCCCGTCGAGTTCACTGAAAACACTCAAATTGCTTTCACTGACAACCAGGCTCTATAACCAGCTCCCCCAGGAGTAGTGGCTGAGTCTGCCTTTTCAGTCATTGTCCCACATGATAAGAGCCCTGAAGTATGGATTTATTTAGGAATGCGTCTGAGAAAAATGTTATTTGATCAAAGTTATTGATTAAAGATAATTAATAGTTTACAACTATAACAAAACTCAACTGATTCAAACTGAATGTAGCCCTTGAGCCTCAAATTAAATGGTGTCCTGTGGAGGGCCCTTGTTAACAAAGGTTATATTTACAGTTAATTTTTCCATCACAGTCCCACAAGACCAGCCTCAACAGTAAATTTCCAATTTAAATTTAATATATATATATATAAATCTTTTCCATAATGGCAAGCTTTTTTACTTTAGTATACCTGAATGAGTAAGAACCATAGTTCAGACTAATGGATTAATTCGCCCTGTAAGAGTCTGTGAAATCAGATATTAAGATTTTGTGTTTGTAGTCTCAACTCAAATCTGGTGAGATACTCTTCTCTGAAACTCAGTAGCTTTTTTTATGTGTATCTCTGCAGCAATACATTGTTACCAGTACTGCAAATAATATGCAAATTACATTTTTCAGTGCTCACAATAAATAACTCGCGTCTAGAGTATTTTTAATTGGTAACTGGTTCTTAATACAATTACCAGCCTGATTTGACTAGACTGCTCCGTGACTCCTATGAGCCACTCTCCCGGCACCACCACAGTGCTGATCTCTCTGTGCCTATCTTTAACATTTACTGGCATTGACATCAACTCTCCGGGCCTCCTGCTCTGATAGTTAGGCCGTTTCCTGTCCTATTCTGTCACACACTTGCTGAAAAGCTCCTCTCTGTGTGTATTTTGTCTGTGTGTATTTGAGGGAGGTACAATGGAAGAACATGTCATGGAACTGCTATGTGCAACTGTTGCAGCAGGCTGGCACATGTAACGTACTTATTCGTGCAATCAGCATTCAATTACCATATGTGGCAGCGGTGTAGTGCGTACAGTCATGCAGATAAAGCTCAGGAGCTCCAGTTAATGTTGACATCAAACATCAGAAGACCTGCAGCTGTTTTCAGAGCAAAGCAACAACCCTACCGAGTATTACTTTGGTGTTTCTCAGTGGGTGAATGTTGTAGCAGCGACAGCCGAGTGAGAAAGAAAGGATTGTATGAGTCTACAGCACAAAGACAACTTGAGTTCACCCAGTTCTATATTACCATTCAGCATTGGTGGGGCTGGACAGAGAAAATGCTAATTTTATAGTTTTTGGCTTCGACATCAGCCAAATTGGATTTGTTGCCGGGTGTTTGTTTGATATTGGAAACATTTTATGGCCACTGTGAGCTCACACTCTTTAGGCCCAACCCAGGCTGGCCCGGCTTGAAAGAGTTTCATTTTTGGACTGTGTCAGATCACCACTGTCTCCATGCCTCTCTCCCATGTCTGTTTTTGTTGCCTGCTCAGGGTTTAAGTTATCACAAACGCAGCATGCATTACAATGCGGTATCAGAGTCGGGCGTAGGCTTTTGCAGTGAGAGCAAAAGTTGTGGTAACGATCGCCGGCATCAGGGGCAGAAAAAAAAAAGGTCTCACATGAGAGAGAGGAGGCACATGAATGATTCGTCAAGAGGGAAACTTCATCCCTCAGCATGTTTCAACTACAAACAACCGAAATTTAGTAATTTTTTTAATCATATGACGGCCATGTGAATCCAGGAATAAAGGCGGCACTCTGTAGAAATATCAGCCTCTTCCTTAATTTGATATCTTCGTTTGGAGGACAATAATCAGACTGCACTAGTTACACCGGTCTGTTACACAGCACCTGGCTGCCTGCTCTCTGTCTCCCCTGACAGGGTTATAAAAGCCTTCTCATTTAAACCAGATACTCATACTAAACATATGCTGTCGTTGACTCATCACCCAGCAGCACTGTGTTAGGACTTAAACTTATTTATGCCTGCACAGTCGCTGATCCTTGTGACATTATTTCAGAGTGCTGATATAGGTTTTCCAAACTGACCCATGTTCATGCAATGCCTGGACCTCCAGAAAAGCCTAAGTCTGTCAATGAGTGTAGTTTCTAACAAAGAGTGTAATAAATGTTCTTATCGCCCTGACTTGATTAGATAACCCTCAGGGAGGTGGTGTAAAACCGCCCCGTTCAACCTTTAGACCTCTTATAGTGGCCGTCTTTCATTGTGCGAAGACGAGATAATTGCAAAACCATCCTTTCCACCCTGCTGCAATCAGCCTGATGTCTCCTTTGACCCCCACACTCGGCATGACTGATCAAAAACTTGGAAAGTGTTTATTTTTATTGTCACACAGCAGTAGTATAGCTGGATAATGAGTGAAATAAAGAATAACAACTGGATGTGTTCCTCAGACACTAAATGGAGGGTTCATTTAATTAAATACTGGCACTAAATTAGTCACATGCGATGCGAGTTCATCTAATTGGTGGATATTTCCATGAAGCTCTACTTGTAAGACCGTCTCCTACAAAAATCCTACTGAAATCTGAATAATCCAGTTTTTAATGCCGTATGTATGCTTCATCTTTTATTTTCTCTCTCCCTCCTTTTCACGACTTTGTCTGCCAACCCCTCCCCATCCTCCTCCATTTCCTCCCTCCTTTTCCACACTTAGTTCGATCACTGGACAACAGTCTCGTTAATGAGGATGAAAATTCATAATGACAGGAAAAACTGTTCTGTGTGTCACAGGTACTTAAGAGACAGGACAGGAAGGATGAAGAGGGGAGGGGTTAGTGGCTGATTTACATCTTTTTGATTACATTTTTTTTTAACCACCCACCATCAGTCTTTTCAGAGAATAAGAGGAGACGCAGCTTCCCTTAAACATAAGCCCACTTTTGTGTAGAAGAACTACACAGTCCACCTGAGACTAATATAATTTTCTCTGCTAATAGCTCTTGCCTTGTGCTATCGATCGTCTCCTCTCATGAAGCTTATCTGCCCTCAGCACTTTGGCATCTTTTATTTTTATCTCCTGCCTCCTCTCCAGTGAGTTGTTTTGCTGTTGTATTTACACCAGTTCCAAGTGAGTGTGTGAATGATTGAACATGGCGCGGGACGGTGATGCCCGATGCATTGTAGACCTTATATAACAGCCCCCCTGCAGGGGTTAATGTCAATTTGTAGGCATGTACACATATGACTGAGTGCTGTGGGGGTGTATGTACACCCATTACTGGGACATGTACAGGCTTTATGACCTGTTGTAACACTATTTGTCTTCTGAGCTGTATGAGTCTTTGTGTTTCAACATTGGTCTTATCAAGACTGTCTGAGTAATTGCAAATAGGGATTTTTGTTTGAGGTCTGTGTATCTGCAATCTTTCATAAGTACACAATTCCAAACCATATAAATATACGTGATAATACAGGTGATGTTCAAATAGGTTTGTGCATGTTTTTATGTTTTTTTTTTATGTGGACGAATGTAGAAGATAGTTCAGAACTTGAATGTTGCTTTTAGAGAAAAATGGTTGCATAATGCTATTAGTTGCGTCTATTTTGGTTTATTGGATTCCGATGTTGCATTTGATTGATTTAGAAGTGCACCGTCAATTCACCCTGCCAGCAAACATAGCATTTCAGCAAAGTCAGTTTAGCCACATTGCTGTGTCTGCCTTAGAAAAATTATTATGGTTGTCAAACAGGTTTATTAATACTTTTAAAGGGTGTGAACATGCAAAACCTTTTCGATCTTTTGTTTTATTTTTGATGAGCTCTACGTAGAATCAATTCGTAAACAATGCAATTGCTCCACTTTTCGGAATGGTTGTTTATCTGTGGGACTGCAGCGCCATGTCTGTAGGCACAGCCAGTCTGAAGGCTGGAACTGACCACAGCAGCCAAGCTGGTGCCAGAACACACACTCTCTCACACACATTCACAGCCTGCTACTTCCTGTAGTTGGACCAAGATCACAGCCTGTTTTCCCTGCTGCTCCCACTTAAGTGTAATTCTCTCCCAGGAACAAAAGATGGGCCTTACTTCCCCTTTACGTTAACCTCCTTTCTGAATAAAGACGAGCCTCTCCATTCATGGGCCAGAGATCTCCTTCCCGCCTGAAAGCCTTTCCCTCCAGACAACTGTGTATGCTAGAGCCACAGTCTAAAGACAGCTCAGATACTTTGCATTAAGGCGTTACTGCAGCTGAACTGCACCAGGCTCACAAGTTCACCTTTCTACAAGGTGGTCAAAAGAGTCAGTTTTAGTCTTTACAGATGAGACAAGTGTTTTCAGTGATGTTGTATTTTGACAGATTTGCTCGGGTAACGCTTCCCCTCTGGTAAATCCGAGTTAAATGGTTTAGAGGAAGAGCAGGGAAATCGACACACTCCTAAGTGTGAGATAGGGTGCATCAACTCCATTACGCCTCTATTAGAAAACAGCCAGTGATCCCTTTATCCAATTTCATCCTGATTATAAAAAGCAGGCTTCACAAGTATACTTAGTGTCTTCAAGGAGCTGCTGCAGTGGCTGCTGCGATCTGAGAGCAGCCATCTTCACCTGTCAGACAATTAACACAAAATCCCACAGCATTTATTCGCACGACAACATGTGTTGATGTCCAACTTTCTGCTTTCTTAATTTACATTCTGGATGTGAGTGGCCAGGATCAGATCGTGCTGTCTCTTCTCTGGCTTTAGTTTTATCCCTGTCAGTTTTATCCCTGTCAGTGAGCGGTAAACATGAACTTCCTATCTTCAATATTTATATTTTATTTATATTATATATATATTTTAATGGTTTTAATCTGTAATAGTAGAGAAGTGGTTTAAAAATCCAGTCTCCGATGCTCCAGGTTACACAAGTATGGATGCAAACTTCACGAAAAGTGTAAATGTTCAAAATCAGTTGTGCAGAGGCAGGATGTAACTTATAACTTCTGCTGCTGAGATCACGTGTATTGGTTTAGCAAACGTTTCACATGTAGTGGACCGCTTTTTAATTTTTGCATCAGCTGTGTGTTAGAAATGGCATCATCACGCCGACTCTGACATGAATCTCCCGCTGTGTTATCATCACTTGGGCTCATTCGGCCATTCTCTGGATTTGTTACTGGGGTGCTAACCAAAGAAACTCCAGAGAATGTCCAGAGCCTCTCACTCGGACATTGGTGCTCTCACATACTGCCCCTCTGGAGAATTTGAAATGAAAGCTTTATATGCTTTAAAGCTGGATATATCTGAATGAAATGCATGCTCATATATTTTAAAAAAACAAGATAACAAATATGTCTCCATTAGAAATGTAATCCTCTCGGCTCCACACCCGCATAGAGTGTTACAGTGCCGCACATCATCTCAGTCTGTCACCAGCCCCGCCCTTATTATCCATGCCCCTGCTGTCTGACCGGCACCCAGAATGAGACATCAGGTGACCGGTGCAGCTGTGCCTAACGAAGGAATGGGGTTGATGATGTGTGACAGTTAGAATCAAACCTCACAGTGGTGGACAGCCGGCTGACCTGTTTGGAGCGTAGCCTGCCCGGCCCGCTGCAGGCTCAGGCGAGCTGTATCCTCGAGAAAGTGACAGCAGCGCAAAGCTCCTCTTTCAGTCATGATTTGGATTTTGGCCGAAATTTAATTGAAATGCTTTATTATCAGGGAAAGAAACATAATAAGGCAGGTGTGGTTTTGTCCACACTTGTGTCAAATGTGCCCTCTTGATGTGGCGTTGATCTAATGGCTGCACGCTCTCTCTGCCTTCTCAGAGACGAAGTCGGTAGGGTGCAGGGTGGAACCCTTATCTTAGTTATGATGCTGCAGGTTAATTATTTCTAGCTCTTAACTAACCGTGTCTCAGTCCTGTAAATCAATATATGGCAATTTACAGTGTTTTTTAAAAAAAAAAGCGTTTTCTTTCACTCTGATACAGGGTTTAAATTTGGGTCTGATTTTGTGTTTTGCAGAAGCTGGCAGCAGAATGTCAGAGTGCAGGCTACAGTGGCACACTGATCCCCTACAAGTGTGACCTGTCCAACGAGGACGAGATCCTGTCCATGTTTTCAGCAATAAAGACGCTGCACAAAGGCGTGGACGTGTGCATCAACAACGCTGGACTGGCCCACAGCGAGCCACTGCTCAGCGGAAAGACAGAGGGCTGGAGGAACATGATCGATGTGGGTTGATCACAGACACACAAATATTAATGCCTAGGCAGTAACAAGCTGAAGTGAAAACTTTTAATTGTAATGGGTATAGTTATGTGTGTGTTTTTTTTTAAATGTATGTTTACTCTGATGGAGTTGTGGGAACTCTTGTGTTTGTATAGTAAAGAGTAAACACATTCATGTTTGTATATGTACACACACATGCTAATCCTGATGTCCCCCCCCCCCCACCGAGGCAGTTTCTGTGGAGGCCCTGACAGAGCAGAGGCCCACTATTGAAAAGAGCCCAATTTATCTTGTTGGAACTTTACTTTCTGATTTATTGAGCTCTTGACCACCAAAGACCCCCCACTCTAAAGCCCCTGTATCCAACGTCCTGCATTTGTAACGGTCGTCCATCTGTTGTCATGGCACCCTACATAAATTTGTACTCGAGTGTATTTTTAGCTCGAGTTTAATCTGTACCCTGACCTTGTTTAGTCACCTCCCTATCTTCCTACCACGTTGGCTTTAAACATACCGTCTATGAGTATCACTACAATAGCAGATTAGATGCCACAACCTGGACATGAACAGCAAGTTCAGATCTAACACACTGACCCAGTGAGCAGCACTCACTGTTACGTGACATTAAAAACATTTAATTTAACAATACAATAGGATTCTGCAAATGACACATGAAGTTTCTGTCTTCGCCCCGTCTGCAGGTGAATGTCTTAGCCTTGTCTATCTGCACCAGGGAGGCATACAAATCAATGAAGGAAAGGAATGTGGACGATGGCCACATCATTAATATTAACAGGTAAGATATGCATCTTCTAATCTCACGAATGTAAAGATCGATATGAAAATTCTTCTGTCAGTTTTTTCAAGGGGATTTTAATAAGTTAAAGTTTCAATGTGGAAGATTGAGTTGAAAGGGAACTATTGAGCAGAAGATAATCCTAGTGATTTTTTCACTTGTGTGTAATCACCTACATTTTACGAGCCCTATATATTTAAATACTTAATATCAGGAGCGGGTCCTCTCGACAGAGGTCGCATGGCTTTTACAGTAGCCCAGACTGGACAAACTAAACACCTTTTGAGTCTATTACAATTGAATGCTTCTCCACTAGACTCAACCACTAGATGTCACTAAATTATACACACTGAACCTTTATGTAAAGACAACGGGGGCCCCGCCTGACCCCTGGTGGTGGAAGTCAGCCAATATTGACCTCTTTTATTATAGAAATGCTACTAAGACACTCTATTAATAATTAACCATAAAGAAGAGGAATTGAACATAACATGACTAGTAAATCAGACGCTATAGAGTTTAAAGATTCATTCATTTAATTTGGACTTGAATCAAGTGTTTCTAATTAGATCATGTCCGTCTCTTCTGTCTTCTGTAGTATGAGTGGACACCGAGTGGTGCCAAGTGCTGAGGTGCATTTCTACAGTGCCACTAAATATGCTGTGACTGCTCTGACTGAGGGGATACGACAAGAGCTCAGAGAAGCAAATACACACATCAGAGCCACAGTAAGTTAGTTGTCACCCCCAGTGTTCAGATCCTTCTCTCCTCACTGGATCACTTAAATCACTGTACAGTTGGTTCACAACTCATGCATGTTCCTCCTCTACAGTGTATATCTCCTGGAATAGTGGAGACTGAGTTTGCCTTCCGGCACCATGACAGTGATCCAGAGAAAGCAGCTGCGGTGTACGAGAGTATCAAAGTAAGAGCCGACGGATGTATTTCAATAATGTAAAAAAAAAAACAGGAGCGCTGCTGCATCAATAATACTCTTGTCTCCACTTCTCAGTGTTTGAAAGCAGAAGACATAGCCAGTGCGGTCACATTTGTCCTCAGTGCCCCTCCTCACGTCCAGGTATCTCCTTCTCTCTCTTTATCTTGCTTTTATATCATCAAGTACACGGTTCGGCTTCAATATTGATCTCCCTTGCTCTTTTCCTTGTCCTTAGATTGGAGACATGCAGATGAGGCCGGTCGAACAGGTGTCGTAACAGTCAAACAGGAAGCTGCAGGAGGAGCACAGCAGCCATCATGACCCATTAGCGACCTCTGCTGGGCACGGGAGGGAGGGGGGATAAAACAAATCAACTACAGCTGTTTTGGATCTGCTCGGATGTGGATGAGGAGATCTGGAGCCTTAGGGAGGCTGTGCGAGGAAATGAAGGGCGTAGACTTTGCAAACCACTACAAAAATACTACTGAACGCAGCAACCTAGTGTTTTATGAATTGCGGAGCCCGGCCCTGAACCGGGCTGACTGGTAGGAACAAATGACAACGGAGAGTGCTGCTGCTGTGCTACATGGTCATCTGCGTGACCATCACTTCAGAGGGAAGACTATGCCATTGATTGCACATGTTTTATTTTTTTTGATTTTGTTTTTGTAGGTCATATGACATATCTTTTTGAAATGGAAAGAGTTTAAGTTTAAGTATAATTGCCATTAATAAGTTTTATAAATATTTTAACTTTTGATCATGAATAGATGTGGTCTCATACTCACTAAATATAGACAATACTATGTCCTGTACTCCTGTAACTAACCATGAACTGACTTGCATCCTGCCACCTGTAGTCACCATAAGTTTTCACAAACACATTCACTTACCTTTCTATACACTTCTCCGCCCTGTACAAGGAATCGGGGACGACCAAGGCCATTGTCTTTTGAGTGCATGAATTTCGAATCCACCTTTTATTTGCCTGTATAATTTCATTTCTTCTGCACTTTTGATTCATTTGTGGTGAGTTTTAACAAGTAAACACTGGCAACTTATGTAGGGGAGGAAGCTAACTCATTGCACACTTATTCCCTTGAGATGTGTACCTTTCAATTTCTCATTAAAAAAAAATTGATTGCCCCGAAGGAAGTCGTGTTGTGATGTGTTCACCAGACTGCATGCGTCAGCTTGTCATTGCAGAAATGCAGCGATCTTTGGACGTTGTGACATGTTTTTATTAGACATCATGACATGACATGAGAGCTCCATGATCCATGTAATCATCTGTTAAGCAGCAGCGTAATCTCTTATCCGAAGTGCTCTGTTGTTTTTGACCTAATAAATGAGTCAGCCACAATTAATTCTACGGTGCAATATGATCAAAGGGAACTGGTTCTTACAGCTGAAGCTTGGTATTGAACTATGGATGTTAAATAGTTTAATGTTATTAGCTAAAAACTAGATACTGAATTAAATAAAGGCCCCTGATCACAGATTTGTCGATCTGCATTAATTTATGCGGCCAAGAGATGGCACCCTCAGCAAAGTCAAGTCCACAAGAGACCAGTCTGGTTTGTGTATATATCAAGTCTTGAGTCCCCTCCTTTGTCCTTTGGAGCTCTCACGCCAGAGGAAATGCAGGCCAGATGTTGAGGATGCCTCAACAATAACCGATTCTTAACACGTGTCTGTCCACAAAATCATATAAACGAACAAAACAGTCACCGGACGTTTGACAAAATTCTCAAATTAAATTCACATGCTTAAAAAAATGTCCATTTAAAATAATCTACATGCAGCAACAAGTTTCCACAATCATGCAATAGTTTAAGTGGCATAAATATGCTTAATTCTTTACCGGAAGTTTGTTCAAGATTTAAGACTAATAGCAAAACACTTCGAGATGAAGTTAAACCTGCAGATGATGGTGGCAGTGTGAACATCATGAGGTATCAGAGGTTTGTCTGAATTTGAGATTTTTCAGTCACAAGAGAGTTGGAGCTGATGACAGCCATGACTGGATATGCATCGTTTCCTCCCCTCTCATCATAGCTCTTTTTTGTCTTCTCATTCAGGCTGTGCGGTGTGATCGAGAGCTTCAGTTTCTGTCGGATAAAATGAATCAAAGACATTAACCCACAGCTTGACGTGGTAACACACTCACATGAGTTTTAAATGCAGAGCCTTGAGCGGAGAAAAGGTTAATTGTACACGTAGTTCACCTGCATGAATGAGCCAGGCAGCACCCACAATGTGTGAACTGCACCCAGGGGAATCCAGATGATGGAAGCCATGGCAATGACCCACCCGACACCCTGAGCCCAGGGAGGGAAGACGTAGTCCTCGTAGCGGGCTGGTTTGAATTGTATGATGGAGAAAATGAGGAGGACCTGCAGAAAGAAACACTCAAAGTTCAGTAGTGACACTTTAGGATGGATCTTTAACTTTACGTTTTGGGGGAAACTAAGTCCTGGGGGTCCTGCCTACTTACAGCGATCAGTGCAGGAGCAACTATCAGCCAGCACAGTCTGAAGAAGATATTTGCTCTCTTCCCTGTCATCTCTTCCAAGTTGTCTGAAAGTCGCTTCACACCTGCGATTGGGAAACTACTTTGGTAAAACGTTCAGCTGTTATCAGTCTGTTTTATGTTGTTGCTAAATTGATGAGATGCATCCATGTTTGGTTTAAAGTGTATCATCACATTAACTGACCACTAAAATTTGAATTAGAGCCGAACATCTTTTTCTTACCATAGCACCAACAGATTGCTACAACCTCAAAGAAAGCAAGAAACATGATGGACACGATCGCAGTGTAATGGTCCATCAGCTGAAAAATAAATATTCCCACCTGGATACAGACAGAAGCAGTGTTTAGGACAACAGGTGCGAGACTGAAGATCTTACAGTTTGGTTATAGCTTGGTGAAACATCAACCAGGGATGAAGTAGAGTTTGTACCTGCATGACACAAGGAATTCCTAAAAGGCTGGCTGCACCACAGACAGCGAGAACAAACAGCTCCTGCCTCTTAAAAAATCCTATCAGCTGCTGATAGTATTGATCCATCAGACTGGTCACCATCACTTCAACCATCGCAAACTGACAAAAAAAGTAATTAGACGAAATTATAAGAGGTAATACGGAATATCACTAGGACAGATCCAAACGATGGCCGTTCCCTGACTTTACCTCACTGTCCAGTCCGAGGCAGAGCAGCATGAAGAAGAACAACACAGCCCAGAGCTGAGGCACAGGCATGTTGGCAAAGGCTTGTGGGTAAATGACAAAAACCAGTCCTGGACCTGGATACACAAGAAAATCAATAATGCAACGCAGACTAAAAACTCAATCATGAAGACACTTCTAAAGAACAAACTGTGACATGTAATAACAAAAAGCTGTTAGGGGAAAGATCAACATGAACATAATTAATCTGTTCCCTATACACTTTTTCATGGAGACAATAAACACACACTTGAAGAGCTAAATACTCTGTATTGTTCATAAAACGTTCATACTGCTACAGCAGTGTGTTATAATGAATACAGATGATTAACATTTACACACATGTCAGTTCAAGCACTTGGATATTTCATGTACATCTTTAGTTAAAGAAATGTTTCTTGTCTCTTATTCAATTATTTTACAATTTATTCTTAATGAAGTTTTTTTATCCGCCTTTTCTCTCGCAAGAAAACAGATTTATAACCATTCGCACCCACACATGCGAAAACTGGCTTATTTTACTGCAAGTGAATTAATTTCACAAATATTATCCTGATACCATGGTATAAAAATGGGTCAGAATTTATAAAAAGGCTTATCAGAATTTAGAATTGTTATGATTTGATATGAGACTATGGTTTTGTTCTCTTACCGTCCACAGCCAGATCGCTGACAGGAATGCCCTGAAGATAAGACATGTATCCAAAGGCGGAGAAAATGACGAAGCCTGCCAGGATACTGGTGAGGGAGTTGATGATACTTATAGTCAGGGTGTCCCTGTTGGGAAGAGAAGATGTTCTTTATATCACTTTCTACTTCTGTTGAGGGAGAAAGAATAGGAGGATTTCTGTCTTATTACTTCAGAATATTGTTGTTGAAGGAATTGTAGCTGGACATGGCCATGAGGGAGCCGAAACCAATCCCAATGGAGTTAAAGATCTGAGCTGCAGCGTTCACCCACACCTTCAACACAGAGGGGATGTTCATCCGTTACTATTGATAGTCACTGCCAAAACCTATCAACAATGCCTGTGTCAATGTTAACAAAATAAATAGTTGGCTGACTACCCTCCTGTGTCAGTCAGGTCATCCAGAACCATTTCTTTATTTATCTCCACCTCATGCAATCCTCTTGCTTCTTTCTTACCTCCACTGAGAGCAGCTTGTCCCATTTTGGCACAATGAAGAAGGTTATTCCATCTATTGCGCCAGGAAGCTGCACGTTATTGATGAGCAGGGCAATCAGGATGACGTACGGGAACAGAGCCGTGAAGTACACCACCTACACACAGAAACAAACAAGGTAAGCGATTCGCCATCAGTCCGTCAAACTCTCTCTTTGGCTCAGTCTATTCTCGCTCACTCCCTCACCTTGCCTGTTGATTTCACTCCCTTGAAGATACAAAGGTAAATGAGGATCCAAGCCAGAATGAGGATGAGGAGAAGCTCCCAGCGTATCTCTCCTGCCTCCTCCACTCCACTGGTCTGCTCAAGCATCTTAATTCTTCACAAAGAGAAGAGAGAAGTCTCCAAGATTAGTACATTCTGCATTAATCCTGACATTATGCCCCATACCCTAGTATAGTATAACAAAACAATCAGTCCAATTATTTTGTGATATATTAGTCATTTTACTCTGATGGTCATTGGGCAGGGAAGTATTTATATGAGGTGAATCAAAGGGTTCCATTTGGGGCCCGTTCATTTTTCTGCACTCTAATGGTTACGGTGTTGTTCTTATCTCTCAACCTTTGATCGCTGACAAATTTTTATCAACCAAACTATTATATTGTGCCCTGCAAGTGTCCTGCAAGTGTCTCTCACTCAGTTAGCATCAACCATGGACATCGTCCCTAAAGGATGAATCTTCCAGACTTTGAATGTGAGCCTCTAACTTTTCCTCCACTGAGACCAACCCATTTGTGGATTAGGGTGAAACATCATGCAACCTGGTGCAGATATCCCTGATCCATGCAGAGGAGCATGAAGAAGAACAACACAGCCCAGAGCGGAGGCAAAGGCATGTTGGCAAAGGCTTATTGGTAAATGACAAAAAACAGTCCTGGACATGGATACACAAGAAAATCAATATGTCAACGCAGACTAAAAACTAAATCGTGAAGACGTTAAGACAGGTTAAAAATAACTTCATGACTTCTATTTAGCACTGTTGAAGACACTGACAGCCATTGCCAAATATGTTATACAGCCAGTGCTAATTTTCCAAACCTCTGTTTCTCTCACACTGTATATGATATAAAAAAATGACACACCTGGCACAACATATTGACCTATAAGCTTTTACTAATAAACTGCCGTGATCACATGACGTGTGATCTCAAAGTGTATTCAATTGTTTCCTTTGTTTTGTCTTCAATTCTTTATTTGTGTCTCATGAAGCCCTTTGTAAATGTGATTTGAAATGTGCTTTGTAAATCAGGTTTACCACTCATCCACTAACAGCAATTTAACAATTTCATGAGTAAACCAATTTGAAAACGACAGGTTTCACACCACTGACTCAACAGGACGCTGTTAGCAATAAACAGTGCTGGTTCTTTCAAAAGATCTTCAACATGGGATCACTGCATACTAGAAAATAATTTCCAACTTCACCATTTGCACGATGATGTATTACCTTTTTACTGTCCTTTTGTTGTACCATTACACCTGTAAATCACTTAGGTCAACCAAGTTGTTTTAAATGTGATATATGAATAAAATTGACATTGACATTGACATTGACATTTATCTAAGAAGCAGAGCGGGTTTCTCCCACACAGTGAGACATACTTGAAGAACTCCTGGCTGGCTGTGGAGGAGTAGCTGCTGTTGGTGGCATGGTTGGTGCAGTTAGGTGTGTTCCAGGTGTTGTTGCAGCTCTGCCATGGCAGCGGTGCCTGGAAGGAGCTGAAGAGATAGTAAAGAGCCCAGGTGATGACAATGTTGTAGTAGGTGCACATTATGAAGGAGATTGCCACTGATGCCACACCCACGCCTGAGGACAGACAAAAATGACGTTGATATCATGTTTTTCAAAGTCAGACAAATAGACGTGTTTTACCCATCAGTTACCTTTCAGCAGTGGGCAGACATTAATCAGAGCATGGACAGGCCCTCTCCTCGTGTACTGGCCCACAGTCAGCTCCATGTGGAGCAGAGGGATTCCCAACACCACCAGCATGAACAGGTATGGCACCAGAAAGGCACCTGGCAGTTAAATAATGGTCAAATATCACATCAGTCACATATTCCTAGCAAAGGAGCTCCCGCTGGTGCTGTTTTTATGGCATCCTCTAATGTTTAACTATTGTCAAAGTGATCCTGCTCCTGCGTTTCTCTTTTACCTATGTTGGGTCATTTTTACTGTTTTACAATTTTAAACCAATGTTCTTCCTCAACTGTACGTGCAAAATTCCTCTATTTAGTTTAAGCTGGTAAACAGGAATCAGCCACAAAGTTCACTGCAACTATTTCACAACTTGTGATCAAAATAATAGTTTGACTTTTTTTTTTAACATAATCAGTACAAGCAAATGCAGGGCTCACTAACAGCATATTATCTTAACCTGTGGAGAGGGCGGTCTTTTAAAAAAAGAATTCTCACCTCCTCCACTCCTGTAGCAGAGATAGGGGAACCTCCACACGTTGCCAAGCCCCACAGCAGCGCCAATGCCGGCCAGAGTGAACTCTATCTGCCTGCTCCATGTCGGTCGGCTGAGGTGTTGATCCATGTTCTGCTCCCTGTGTCACCACTGTCGCTCATCGGGGCTCAAACTACATGGATGGTTGGCTAGAATTCAAGTAGCCCTGCCTGATATAATCTTCCTTTTTATTATCTTTAATGATTAGCTTAGCAAGACAGCCTACAGCAGGCCGTGGCACTGCAGCTCATAAAGGGGGGAAGGTTTATCTTACTTAACAGGTTTTCATAACAATTATCCAATAGGTTGTTTTGAATATGAAATGTATTTTGAAAAGGGAATTTTGAACACAGTGATTCAGACAGGTGCAAAAGCTGAAATTTAATATTTTCAGAAGTATGTTTTTATCAGTTTAACCTGAAATGAAGAATCGTCCTGTTCAAACTCTTCATATCCAAATTGAAGCAGGTTCTCATCCACAGAGATTTGCCCTGTTGCAGCGCCATGTTATCACAGAGGCCCCGGGGCCCTGTTCGAAGCTGGGTTTGTGCTTATCGGGGTAAATCACGATGGTAACTTGGTTAGATGAACAGCTAACCTGCTCCAGAACAGGTTAAATTGGAGATAAGAGATTAAGCTGTATAAAAGCTCTGTCCAAAAAGACCTGGTTTAATACTCCTTCCCTATCTTTTAAAAGGTTTATCCTTCAAAGTTAAACATTTATTTGGAAGTGGGGATAGATAGTTTACAGATTTACCTTGTGACAGCCCCTATCCCCCCCTCTCTCTCTCTCTGAGACATGGTGCAGAGATTAGGTCCATGTGTTTCTATTGACTAGTAATTGCAAACGTTTCCACCACAGTGTGTCCTCAGAGTCAGTACAGAGAGTGTGTGTTAAACTTCAGCCCATTATAGAGTCTACATCATATGACTAAGTGAAATGTTTCATCTCTCATCCAAGAGGCTTTTTCAGTTCAGTTCCACAGGTCTTGTTAGTAAAGAACAGATTCATATCTCGGGGCAACAAGTTATTTATCTCTTTCCCACGTGTGAAGTTCAGCTGGATCGCGAAAGAGATCCTGGTTATGTTTAACTCCCTTAGTACAGACTCCAGGATGGACTAAAACACAACAGTGGCATGAAAGAGGGCTGCATGGACCATTAGATTGCACTCAATCCTAAACACTGGTACTTTGATGGTTCAAGTAGCTATAACTCTTGTCGCTGGAAGTGAAAAGACTAATTTTTAACAATAATTGTTTAGTAAGTGGGGAGATTCTGAATTTTCCATTGACAGTGCATACAAATTAAAAAACGTCTACAACGTATTGTGCATATACCATTATAGTTATATACATACATATATTTAATATATATCATATTATAATATATCTGTCAAATATTATCAAAGTATATATGGGTTAACAATAATTATCTATGGAGCTATAAAGCTCAAGTAAAGATTAACTTTATAAATCTAAACCTTTCTAAATTATTTTTTACAAAAATTGTTATAATTCTTATAGACCTAGTTATAGACTTCACCTCTCTGCTCCTCTGTAACATATCCACCAAGTTCTTTAGAATGCCGAGAATTCTAAATATCTTCACTGAAGACACAGGGAGACCGAGCTGTTTTTTTAACACTTTAATGATAAGTTTGCAGCACACGAATGTCCGGAAAGTTTACATAATTTGTTCTTATCCACAAGTTATGTAGTGCAGGTTTCAGGTGGAGTCATCTGGTTGAAACAGACCACTTTCCCGTAGGGATAATCTTTACCATTGCTTTTTAAATGCGTAACCTTTAAGAAAAGCTAACAACAAAAAGCCACACAGCACCTTTTTATAGAGCATTTCTCCATCAGCCTCCTTTGTTTTCATTTGTCTTTGCAATTACATTCATGTCTACGTTGGATATTTATTTATTTCCTGCATCGTCCCATATCATTCATAACAGATCACCATGTTTATCATTTATTCTCTTGGGGAATGGGGGGATAAACGTTATTAGGTGAACGCCCTCAAAATAAACATTTCACAGTATACACTACTTGCAGCTCACAACAGAAGGGGCCGCAGGCAGTCATTTATTCATGGGAAGTCATCTAACTGGATATTAGATGTAAATTCTGCTGACACCAGTATCAAACTGCCTCGCTGGACTTTACTGGGTAAGATGGGTGGGTATATTTACTGAAGGAAGCTGGAAGGAAACCAGTATGGGTCGTTCCTGCTGGAAGCCGGGCCAAAGAGGAAACACAGCCGACCATGAAAAGAGAAGGCAGTGGGGGAGACAAACACACCTCCAGTCTCCAGTACAGCACTGGGGCTGTGGGATGAGGCAGACATGAGACTGGAGCCTTGTCTGTGCATGGTGGAAATGTCATAATCCACTTCCTGTTATGAAGAGTTTTAGTATGACAATTTTGCACCCAACTTATGTTGCAAAACAAATCTCAAACCATCGCCATCAGCAGCAGTTAAAGTGAACTGTTTCTGAGGAGCACTGTCGGTTATCAAACAGCTGCAGACCATGTACTCAAATCTCAAAGTCAGAATCTGTGTTGTTATCTTTGTTAATTTATTTGATAGGGACAATTCTCATTAATCAACAGACAAAACACTGTAAATGAGCTAGAGTTAGCTGTATAAGATCATTTTCATCTCTTGTCCTTGGTTTGTCCAGTTTTTACAAGGCAACCTGACAGAAAAATTACCGATCTTATATAATTACAAGTATCTAATAATTTGTGCGTGTTATACATAACATCAAAACTAACTGTACAACAAACCTATAGGTAACACCTGCCAAGCAACCACCCAACCAACTAACCAGCCAACCAACAAAACATCAACCCACAAAGCATCAACCATCCACTCAACCAACAAAACATCAACTAACCAAGCAACCAACCATCCAGCCAGATAAAGATAGGGTGTTTTGCTATGTGCTCTACTGAATGCTATTCAAATTGTCTCTGCAAAGAGTAGGAGCCTGAGGGCCTTTGGGGCGAGCCACCCCCACTCCAGGCTTTATCCTCCTGGTTCACCATGCATAACACATGCATACAGAGACAATTGCAATGCCAGTCTCTCAGGTTTTGGGTTTGGAGTCGCCTCCTACATCAGTGCTTCTTAACATCTTGCACGTAAAGAATCCCTTAACCGACACAAATTAAACAGCGGAACCCCAATTTGACAAGATTTTTGATTTAAGATGTTTTATTAAAGGACGTGTAAGAACACCTGTGGTGTGGGGATACCCGGACCCCATACCACAGACATATAGCCTTTCTACATCACAGCAACCCATGCACGTTTCATTGATAACATATGGGACTCATGTTACAGGAACATTACTACTACTCTCAGGAATAGGGACTGCTTGCGTGAGTGGACATTTAAACAACCACGCCTTTATTTTTATTGTGACATGGTATCCTGCTCTGTGGAGGAGGGCTCGATCGGCTGGGTTAAGCGAAGGAAAAAAATAGACGGATGTTTTTTATAGTACCTTCAAAATAGAACACTTAAGGGTATTTTAACCAACTGAAGTTTTATGTTGAAAGTGCTAGGCGGAAACGAGCTGTTGGTTCATTGGTTAACTGGACAAATTCGTCGATCGACTCCATTTTGAAAAAAGAGAAACATCGATAGGGGCGTGGAGCGAGTGTGCTGGAAAAAGCGTCCACGGTTTGATAAAAAACAGGAGAAATCGAGTTTATTAACTTGAATTGTTTTAGTGTGCGAGGAGTCGGTGTGAATACGAGCTATTTTTCTGTCGATAAAATGGGAAACTGTCATACCGTTGGACCAAACGAAGCCCTTGTAGTTTCAGGTAACGTTTTTTTTTTCTTCTCTATACTACGTATTTTCGCTCTATGGGCCCCTGTCTATTACCTGGATCTGACGGGGGTGTAACGGGGAAAACCCAGAAGAATGGCGAACACATAGTCCTAGCCTTTTATTTCAACAGTATCTCACGTACAAATGCGTTAAAACGGGCGGAATGTACGTGTAATACTACAACAACCCACTTGTGGTTTAAAAAAAATAAAAACGGAGAGACAAACCGCCATGTTCACTACGTTACACCGACGTTTATGGGTTTCTCGTCGGTAGTATTTTCATTTGAAATCCACCTGTTTTCTCCACTCGCCTTCATTTTAGACGATGGCTGTCCTCATCTGGCCTGGCTGCTGAGGATGGGGGTTTGATTTGTTGTGTTTCCACGTCTGTTCCCATGTTTGTTTCCCGGGTGTCACGTTTGATCACGGGGTTGCTCTCACTTGATTATTATAGAACAGCCATTAGGGAAATGTTTACAACAGCAGCGATGCAGTCAATTTAGATTTATTTTATATCCCTGTATCTGATCGCTGGTTGTGGGATATGGTTATTCTAAAAAGCTAATCTACATTAATAAAATTAAGAGGGATAAACTCATGTTTTGGCACACACTACCCAGGAATTTTCTTAATCCCAGGGGCCCCTTACATAAAGACTCGGGGGCCAGCGCCTCCTCTTGTGTGTCAAAGTTTCGCTCACGCAGACTGACACTGGATTTTCCTTCAATCAGAATTCTGTTTTAACATCTGAGGATCTACTTATTGAGTCAGTCATTTCTGTGTTATCAGGTGACAATATAACCTAAACTAAACGACATGTTGCTGCTTTCTCCATTGATTTATAATATGGAATGACTATTACGAATATCTGACCTTTAAACTCTGTGGAAAAAAAAGAAGAAGTTGCGTGTCAGTTTATAAATGTGGTTTGACACTCCATTGCACAAGTGATTGCTAGCACAGCCCCCGTAACTGAATCTGTCACGGTGGTTTCTTGTCTATCCACTTTTGATAAAACACAAAGCAGAAACCTCGTTGGGATTTTTCCATTGTGAGCAAATGTCGGTCAACACGTAGAGGAACATAGACTGTGACAAAGCATAATTTAGTGGTGGAATTGTGAAATATGTGAAAAAACACCACTTCACCAGTGGGTTGTGTCTATGTGACTTTTCAAGAACCAACACTGCAATCCCAAAAGTGATGTTGAAGATGGGTTTTACTTTATCCGCTTGTAAAAACTTTCATTAATTTGCTTGGAGCCCCTCCCCCCACCGTGCACTGAATGCTGTCAGGAATCTCAGTAATGCCAGTGGTAGACCAGAGCAACTAGGACTAAAGTGGTGTGTAGCTCTGAGTATTTCATAGCACGTCTGCCTACAACTTTAGCTGGCAATGACATTTGGCAGCGATGTGAACTTTGATAGTAAAAGCCTGCCCCACCCTCAATCCGTCATTGAAATACCCATTCTACTCTGTCTGCAATGCGTTAGATTATATCATAAGAGAATGTATCCAAAACATATCTTTTAATATTATGCATCCTGCGCATTGGTCAGTCCCTGGTCCAACAGTCAAGAAAGAGTCAAGAAGGCAGAGTTAGTTGATAATTTGAAATAATCTCTGTTAATGTTTAAATTTCACAATATTTCTATTTTCTGTCTGTTTTCGCTAATATTTCTGTTGATGAGAAAGTTTCAGTGTGTCCTGCTGTAATGTTTGGTTATAGGGGTGTATGTGTTAGTAAAGCTAGCCCAGCTCCCCCCCTCCTCCATCCGTACGTTTACGTGTGACAGCTGGGAATGTCACACTTAACACTCCAAATCAGGCTATCAGAGCAAGGCCACTGATCGCGACCGATATATGTTGCCTAACCTAACATGCATCTCAGTAGATATTATGATCTATGAGGAAAAGCGATTGTTTGACTTATTTCTACTTCAAAGTCGAGCAGAACGTTTAAATCCGAGTGGGTTGAGACAGACCAAGCATTTACATTCAAAAGAATGCACAAGGGTTTCATGCTTCTAAACCTGCTTGGTTTGAGAAAACTAAATACTGACTGCCTGCCTATGAATGGCAGAGAAGTAACATTTATCAAGGAACAAAAGTGGCACCAGAAAGCAGAGATAAGTGACATGCTCCTAATGTGACACCACTGGAACAAACCCTGACTGTGTTAATAGACACCAATATTTCAATATTAACCCGATTGAGACATTAGTCTGGATAAGACACACCCTGTGACCTTATTTTACAGTTACTCTAACCTAAGCAAGGTTATACCCATAACCACATTATGTACATGTATATGTTTTTATCCCATTATAACGTCTGTTGGACTGTTCACAACATTTTGGGAAATTAACACATGCAGTTACAAATGCTTGACAACACATGACCTGGGAATAAAGAAGACGAGAAAATAAAAAAAAGAGTAGTAGCTTTTGCGAAATTTGTAAGAAAACACCCAAAATGGTTTTAAATAACATCGCACATATAAGTAATTTAGGTTGGGTTTTTAAAACTGAATGGCAGAACAACGTTGGATGTAACGGGATGGGGGACGTTATGATGTGAACCCTTGCAGAGCGTGGAAAGTGGGTCAGGGTCTCAGTGTTGATGTTTCTTTTTACTCCTACACTACCATGAGCTTGAAATTTAACCTACTGGTCAATTACTGAACAATGTATAGATATATTAATACAAAAGTATTCCTTCACATGCCCTGTGAATATGAATGCATCATGTGTAAATGTTTTAAATTGACTGCATGCTCAATGTTGTTTTTTAGCTGTTTAAAGTCATTTAAGATTGGCATTTATTTTATTCAAACTATTAAAAACTGAGACTTATCCTGTTGCCATGTGACATCTGTTTCCTCTGTATTGTTTTAAAGGTGGCTGCTGTGGCTCAGATAATAAGACGTATGTCGTTGGAGGCTGGGCATGGGCCTGGTGGCTCATATCTGACATCCAGAGGTAAGACATGTCTGCTCTAGGTTCAAGTCATAGACATTGTTAAAGTGTCCCTTAGAGCTATGAAGTCTTCTTAAATGGCACAGTGCGCACAATCTCAGTCAGGAAGAGGGATTCTACAGCTCTTAACCACAGATTTGAAATAACTGTCCTACTTTCCACCATTCCGTTACCATGCATTTCTCCGCAAACACTAGGCTAAAATTTAATTTGTGATATTGCAGAGTCTTTCATTGCCTTTGTTGAGAGGGTTAATGCTCTTCAACGGTGGTTGTATTTCCATTTTCTTTCTGAGTTTTTATTAAGCATCAGCCTTAGGGCATGTGTCAACTAAACATCAGCAAAAGATATTATATAATTTTATTATTTATAAAGGAGAAACATTTTTAAGATATGGGTGACTGGTGATGATATTTTTTTTTCTTATTGTCAACAAATCCAATGAAAAAAGCACGCCCACAACAAATTCATCCCTAAAGAACCCGAAACCCGCTATGTTTGTTTCATAGCTCTAAGGGGTAGAGTGGTCGTCCTCCAACCAAGAGGTTGGTGGTTCAATCCTGTTCCCCATATGCATGCAGAGTTCTCCTTGGGCAAGATACTGAATGCCTAAATGTTCCCTCATAGATGTTGAAATCTCGAAATGTAAGTCGCTTTGGATAAGCATCTGCCAAATGACATGCAGTGTAATGTAATCAGGCATTCATATTTACACTGTCCTGGTGCTGTAAATACTGAGTTGTGCAGAAAATTGTTCCTAACAAATGCACTATTTAATTTTGTGACTGGATATTTGCTAAAAACAGAATGGCTTGATATTTCCGTGAGTAGAGATTCACTTGACACCTATTTAAAAAAAAAAAAAAAAAAAAAGCTTTGTCTTTTAAACTGCTGGCATAACAGGTTTGAGTGCTGCAGGCAAATGTGAAATTGTCAAAACCATTGTAATGTTAATTTTCATTGATCTACATTTTATAAAAATGTGGATGTCCTCATTTTGATTTTATATGCATTTACCCTGTTTTTATTGAGAAGGACGGATGGTTCTTCTCTCGTTCTGGCCCTTATACAGTCCATTGAGGAATAAAAAAGTTATGGTGACTCAAGATAAACAACATCAATATTAAAAGCTAATGTTTAACAGATGTGTAAACACAGCGGCTCCTCACTGTCTTCTGGTTTTAAATGCAGCACCAACAGGCCAGCTACAGAGTTACCACTGGAAAAATAGGTAGATGATACATAACAGCAAGGTCAGGATTACCTTTTAGTATGTTGACCTACCATCTGATTTACAGACACAGCAAAAAGATAATCAAACGGGAAACAAACTGGAAAGAAGTTGCATATGATTCATTTGCCCAAAAAAACACAACCAAATCGAATGTATGTATCCCTTTCTCAGAGCCTGTTACCAAAAAAGCAAACCTTTAGTCTGACTTTAATCAAGTCTAAATTACAAACAACAATAACACAGAAACTACAGCGGCTGCACTGACCCTTTTTGACTAGCTCTGTGTTTGACCTTTAAGCCTCAGTGAAGCATTAAACTAATCTCTCTAAAATTTGCTAACTTTGATTAGTGACCCAAGTTGCTGATTGAATTTCAGTAAAGCGGGTTGTATTTGCAGTTCTATTTTTACAGACTCTGGCCTGTCTTTGAACAGCTTGAAGTGAAATATTTTCATGTCTGACTAATTACACATTTAAGCAAAAATGGACCAAATGATGTAGCATGGAACACGAGGGCTCTTAGAGGTAATCTCGGATTATTCTGATTTAACGAGCCAAAGATTATATATGCCAGTAAATTTTGTACACATTTGGAGCCTCCACACAAACGTCATAGTTAAGTCAACATTACATTATAATTTTAACTTGCAAGTAAACTTACAAACATTAACTGAGAGGCTATCCCGAATTTTTTGGGGGAGAGGTGAAGCGAAATATCAACACTTTCCATTTTAAGTGTAAATATTTTTCTCATAAGCCTGAATTGTCTGAGGGCTTTTTTTAAATATAGCTTTTCTCACTAAACCAACTGGAAAATTTATGAAAATGACCTAATCCGTGATGATAATCCTTGTCTCTGGCGTGCCAGTTTCTTATTTTTTTCTCTGTTTTTACTTTTTGCCTGCCTTTTTGTTTCTTCTTTGCTAACCTGCTTAGCTCTGTCTGGTGTCAGTCTCACCTTTTCTTAGCACTAGTGTGTCTCCTTCAGGATACAGATTTCCCATTAAGCTAGTTTAGTTGCTAGGAAACGTAATGGTAGACCTCAACAACCAAATCAACTTGACGCCTGTGTAGATTTATAAAAACCCATTAAGTGACAAGCTGACCCAAGAAGCCCCTCTTGCCTATTTTTATTTTGGTGACGTGCAGTTTGATCATTATTTCAGATGCTTTCCTGGATGATGAACAGAGAAGAGATGCTCTTGCTTCTCCTCAGAGCAGTAACCATTCGAGCTAAAAGCCCTGTGTGCATAAGCCAGTAGTAGCTGTGCGGCATCGTAAAGACAGGAGGAAGGAGCATAGCTTCCCGCTCATGCTGCAGTAATCATGTTAATGTCCAGGCCTCTGACTCATTGATCCAATTCTTGAGAAGGAAGGGGGAGGTGGAGCTTTTAACCAGAGAGCTTTCTCTCCAACTGTTGCTGCTGTCTGCCTCCCATATCTGTGTACTGACGCCGAGACAAGTCATGTTTTATTATGAAGGGACAGCTCTGGCTGTTTTATCAGCTATGAAACAGAACCTTACATAAACAATCCAGCCAGTCCAGTATTGAAGCTGAGGATATGATAGTTTGTGAAGCACAGTCCTGGGTAATCTCCATACAAATGTAATCTTGGAGAGTCTCTGGGATCAAGAATCCTGTCAACACTGATCGGAGTTTTAATCTGTGGATCTTGCCCTTTGTCCTAGTTTATTTAAACATCTATTAACAAGAGGCAAGATTAGCTCAGCTGTACCTTTGACAGCTCTGGCTTTCTGAGACAGGTTGCAAGCAGCGCGTCCAAACATGAAACAACCTTCAAAGCCAAAAAAACAGCATAAGCACGAGGCCAGGTTGTGTCCTTCACCCCGTCTCTGTCTTCTTCCTCTTGACCATGGTTACTGACATTCCTAACAGCTGTTGTTCAACTTACTGTTTTGCCTCTGCTATTCCTGCTGCCTGCCTGCCTACGTAGAATGTCTCTGGAGGTTATGACCATCCTCTGTCGCTGTGAGAATATCGAAACCTCGGAGGGTGTTCCCCTGGATGTGACAGGGGTGGCTCAGGTAATGCATTTCAAAAGACCCTGAAAAAAACAACAACAAGTGGCTAGTGCTCAGGACCAAAGGACGACTCAGGAAAATGGTTCCACTAACAAGCTAACGCTGTCTGTCTGTGTGTCTGTTTGTTTTCCTCATCACCATTGCTTTTTCTTCTGCAGTCAAAAGGAGACAATCAACTGTCAAAAACTTGGTCTTCACCATAAAGCTGAACTCTTAGTCACCCATGGCAATGGGGGCACTAAATGGATGCTATCTATATAAATGGCAGTAAAAAGGTTTAGGAAAACCAATGCAAAATGCAGGTTGCATTTTATAAACAAAAATCTGACAAAAACCTAAACTCTACAAGATTTGTCTTGTGGACAGCATCTCATTTTGCTCTCCGCTGTTAGTGATCTGGAGTCCTTGGGTGAATGGTTTCACTTTGTCCTGTTTTTTTCCTTATGTTCTGGCCCTTCCCTTCATTTGCTTTCCCTCCGAACATGTCAATTTTTATTTTATATTTTTCCACATTCTTCACAGGATAACGCTTGAGATTATGACCCTGCAGCCCAAGTGTGAGGATGTAGAGACAGCGGAGGGTGTAGCTATTACTGTCACTGGGGTGGCTCAGGTAAATCACCACTCTTTTCTGAGAATGCCAGTTCAGACTCCACTAACCCTACCACCCCTTTCCTTTTTTCTGGCATCTCCCATGGCATCACAGCAGAGGTGGTTCTTCATACACGGGAGTCAAGTTAAGATGTACACCTGCATTTTGATCTAGGGACATGTAGATTTACACACAAATTTCGAAACGGATGGTTTTCTGCATGATTAACATCCCAGCAGAACAACAACTAATTAAACTTACCTGACCAAGTTGCACTCAGACTGACATTAGCACTGTGTCAGAAAAACACACACAATCTTATTAATCATGTTATTTTCAGTGGTTCAGTGAGCTTTGTCCCAATTTGACAGGAACGGGGTTATTTCTAGAGCTGGAAAAATAAACTCTGTTCATTTGACAAATTGTAATGTTGAAGAGAAAATCCACGATAGAATAAAATTCCTCATACAATTTATCTACTTCACATCATACATAGAGTGCTCAAACGTTAAAGTTAGAAACATAAATTAACCTACTTCCTCTGTCTCCGCTCTCTATCCCGGAGATTGAAAGATAGTAAACATCAATTAGACAAGGAGAACCTTTCTATCATCACTCTATAACAATGTCAGAGAAAGAAAGTAAACACAAACTACTGTAATTAAATCAGTTTTACATGTCATTGAGCAACATCAGTCATGGATACCCAGTCTGGACTTGGATCTTAAGGAAATGTGCTCATGTCTGTAAGAGATTCTAAACTAGTGTCATGAAATGAAAAGAAAAATAGCTTTCTATGGTGGATTTTCTCTCTGATAACTTGTACGATAAAATACCACCATTTTTCAGCCTTTCCATTTCAAATGATATCCTGTTGTTATATATTTTCCTTTTTTGTCTGCATGTCAGTTTTTCGTTTCTGCGTTTCAAAACCTGATGTCTCATTATCAGTTCTGTATTTTAGCCACAGTCATGCCGATGTTCCTTTCCTCTGTGTTCTCCTACATGCATGCTGACAATGAGTCCCCTGTCTGGAGCCAAACAGCCCCTCACTCTCCCACAGTTCACTTCAAAGAGAGGCACATCATGCCTCTGTTCCATTGGTCCAACCTAAGCAACAGCCACTGAGGAGTGTGTGCAATGGCAACAGTGGTTTTGTATCCATCTTAGATTTAAAAGACACCAAAGGTTTAGGATCAGATGGAGGGATCCAGCAGCAAAATGTTAATTGAGGATATTGCTTTTACTTCATTTTGCCATTAAATCATATTCTTCCATGTAACTTTGAGAAGGATTAGTTTTTTCTACCAATTTTCAGTAGATCACGTAAATTGAAGGAAAGTCTTCCAGCATTCAATTTATTTTCTGGCCTTTGAGGAACAGCACAAAATGAGGAAAAGGTGGTCAAGACACATTTTCTTTATTTGTTTTGATCAGTTTTGTTTCTTTAAGGAACTGTGAGATTGGCGGAGTCAGGGAGTAGGGTGGTGTCATGAGTTGGATGATTGGGGGTGTGGGGTAGAAGGTCAGGACTGAGGGGCAAGAAAAAACCATAGCACACAAATCCTAATTCCAGTCACAGCACGGCGCCCCCTGCTGTCTGTCTGAGCTGGCCTTTGTGTGGTTGTTTGGCTTAGTTGTAGCCTTTTCTCTTTACCAACATTGGAATGATGTCCGTCCTCCCTGACATTGTGTTGCCCTCATCCCCGTTATGAGTGCATGTTGCAAATTTAAACCATGTGCAGACCTCTCGCCTAAGGACCCAGCTCATTCTCTCTCCTCTTACAGCTCCAGTGGAGTACATCATCCAAGACCCTCTGTCTTAAACACACTTTTTGATTTCCTGATTGTTTAAGTGACCTCTGACTGACTCCCATTGTGTTTATCTTTTAAGCCTCCTGTTATTGCATTGATTTTTTTCCTCCTTTAATTCCTTCAAATTTAAAAGGTTTCTGACTTAATAACAGGACCGGCAGTAGATTTTGTTTTCTCACTGCATTGCCATGAATCCAGCTTTAATGTTGCATTTTCTTCAATGTCATTTTTACTCAGATGTAGATCTTAACCGGAACAATATCTTTGCTTTGCTTAAATGCTTTGCTAATATCTTAAGAAAGAATAGGTTTGAAGTCAGATTTATGTCTGCATCCACTGACATTGATCACCGATGTAAAGATTTATAATAACAAAGATATTAAAAAAGCACTACCCAAAAATATCCTAAAATTAAGTCAAAATGTATTTGTAATTTATCTGGCCATGTAGACTGAGCTCTATGTATCGGCCACTCCTGTTTCTTGAGGCATACTGTCTATATACAAGATAACAATTACAGTGATCACTGCTGCAGCCTTTCATCTCCAATACCAGCCATGCAACAGCTGCTTTAATAATGTGTTTGGAGTCATGTTTTCTGGATAATAATTAAAGCAGCTTATCACAGTCTATGATTTTTTTTGGCATATCAATAGCAGTGATGCACGAACATAAGTGTAGGGCATTTGCTCTTCAAAACAAACAAGGATTTATGCATTTTATCACTAGAGCATTGTAGACTAATATTTTGTTTGTATGTTCCATTATGTTATATATACTTTCAGTTGTTTTCTGTATCTTACTGATGGTGTGTGATAAGTGATAATGTTGTCATGTTATGTGTGCCACACCTATGCATGCCTGTATTTGTGCTTGTGTTGTGCCTGTGCCTGTGTTTGTGTGTATACAGCTGACGATCTTTGTCCATGTTGGCACTAGGTGAAGGTGATGACAGAGAACGAACTGCTGGGTTATGCCTGCGAACAGTTCCTGGGGAAGTCAGTCGTGGAGATCAAAAGTGTCATCCTGCAGACCCTTGAGGGTCACCTGCGCGCCATCCTGGGTGGGTATCCTCCATTAGCTGCATGGCCTTGCTTGTTTGTGTGGTTGTCTACTACTTGTCTACTACATGTAGGGGAAGGATGCGTATTGGTCAGGGAAGAATTCA
Source organism: Pleuronectes platessa (assembly GCF_947347685.1). Lineage (NCBI taxonomy): Eukaryota > Metazoa > Chordata > Actinopteri > Pleuronectiformes > Pleuronectidae > Pleuronectes > Pleuronectes platessa. The sequence continues at coordinate 18,726,698 of NC_070640.1, read as the reverse complement.
TTTAATTTTGATGCGGTCTCGGTCACTTAAAAGTATATATGTTTTTTTTAATCAATTAACTTTAGTAATCAGAATGAAAAACCTAGATCGAATAAAGTTAGTAAGATAAACTGCTTATGCAAACAAAATGTTCAACATCATCCACAGAGCAGCTTAGTAGTTAAGTTATTTGTAGAGAATAACAAAGTGATAATTTTCCATACATCCAGTTCAAACCTGGTATTAACGTCCTGAGTGATTCGATCACAAGTGGACAGAGGTAACTACAGGTCTGATCACACACAAATTCGTAAAATGTTCATCATAGCTGTGTGCATTCATTCATTCAGTCTCTACTGACACCACATGCTCGACACACACTGACATGAGAGCCGGTAAAAGTTAAAAAAACTAAAACAAAAAAGAACACTGTAAGGAGATTACTATGACCAAATTACTTAAAAGAACATTTGTACACGAACGATTCTGTCCTAAGCTTTTTGGTCTGATCAGGGCCTATATGACAATGTCAAGGATATGTTTGTCATTTTTCTCTCTTGACATAGACAGGATCTTATCTAGTGTCCTACCTTTCACTTAGATGACAGTGATGGGAGAAGGAACAGTTGGAACTGGAAGGCACTAACAAATGTTTCCGTCTTTTAGGTACCCTAACTGTTGAGCAGATTTACCAAGACAGAGACAGATTTGCCACCCTGGTGCGAGAGGTGGCATCACCTGATGTCGGTCGTATGGGCATCGAGATCCTCAGCTTCACCATCAAGGTATGAGAATTACAAAGATTAAGTTTGCTTCATTATATATTTATCACTGAAATATACCTGTTTCCAGTTGCCATGTAAATTATAAGAGTTTAAACTATACCATATCTCCACATGTAATCATCTCCCTGACAGGATGTGTATGATAAAGTGGAGTACCTGAGCTCCCTGGGTAAATCTCAGACAGCTGCAGTACAGAGGGATGCAGACATCGGGGTGGCAGAGGCTGAGAGAGACGCTGGCATCAGGGTAAGACAAGCTTTTAGAGGAAAGTCAAACTACAAACAGGAGCAATTAAAGAACTTCATTTCTCTCTCTTGCAGAGATTTAATAGCTATCACATTAGCAAACCAACAAATTGCTCTGAATCCGTCGCCCTGTCATCACTGTGTGCACACTGTTTTTTACAGGAAGCTGAGTGCAAGAAGGAGATGATGGATGTTAAGTTCTTAGCTGACACAAAAATGGCCGACTCCAAAAGAGAGCTGGAAATGCAGAAAGCTTCCTTTAACCAGGAAGTGAACACAAAGGTAATAGATAGGTCTGAATATCCTATAGCTTCCATCATCAAACATGACAGTAGCCTATTAATAAAACCTTCTGCCTCTTTTAGAAAGCAGAGGCTCAGCTGGCATATGAGCTGCAGGCAGCCAAAGAGCAGCAGAAGATACGTTTGGAGGAGATAGAGATCGAGGTGGTGCAAAGAAAGAAGCTGATCACGATTGAGGAGAAGGAGATCGACAGAACTGAGAAGGAACTCATCGGCACTGTAAAGAGACCTGCTGAGGCTGAAGCCTACAGGATGCAGACGATTGCAGAGGGACATAAGTGAGTGGAGATCCACACAGTTAGCCCTTCTCAGTACATTCCACAGAAAATCACCCATTATCCATTTACTCGCAATGTTACAATTTTGGGGGGGAACGCCCCACCTCCTAGTATAAAGTCTGTTGAAATCCGGGGGGGGGGGGGGGACACTGACTATGAAGATGTCAAGAGAGTGACAATGATGTCGGGATGCCGTCAACACAATGTGATCTCTGCAGCAGAATTAATATTTCTTCCTGCCTCTGTCTACTGCACCCGGCTGCTCCAACTCTCATCTGAATAATACAGAGGATTTGTTGTTGTTGTGAATCTCCTGCTGCGTTGTGTGTTGTATAGGTTGTCTAGCAATGAGCTACGACTCCGTTAACGGAACACACACCTTTCGACAGAAATGTGGTAAAAGATAGATGCTTCTAGCCTCCATTGTCCTGACTGCCAAGACCACAGACACGGCGGCTGGTTCAGTCATCTGGGACTAAATTATGAGACATACAGCAAGTCTTCTTAATGCTAGACAGGATTTAAAGGCATTAAAGCTGGATAATGTTTTTAGTTTAAATAGAAACGTATGTGAAGTTTTTAATGGTCAAAAAATGTGTACCAGACTAATGATAATTTGTTGACTAATATAACAAATTAGCACACACCACATATAAAAGAATTCAACTGTCTGCTAACATAAGTAAAGACCAGTAATTCCTTTTGATGCTTCTCGAACCCCCCTCCAGGATAAAGAAGGTGCTCACGGCTCAGGCTGAGGCTGAGAAGATCCGCTGCATCGGGGAGGCCGAGGCCGCCTCCATTGAAGCGATTGGAAAAGCAGAGGCTGAGAAGATGAGGTTGAAAGCTGAGGCTTATCTGCAGTATGGAGATGCTGCTAAAACTGCTCTGGTCCTGGAGGCTCTGCCCAAGGTCTGTGTTGTACATGTACATGTAGTCACCGCTGGCCTTAGAGCAAACTACCAATATGTGGGAAGTTTGGTTTATTATACATTGTCCTCCCCACCAGAGGATTGGCACTAAAGTAATCCATGAACAGCTTATTCTAAATTAAACAGAAAGTGTGATAAATAATCACAGTTGGTGTAATTTGAACAAGAAATATTGTTGACTATTCTGAAGTCAATTTTATTCCCCAACATCAATAAACTACTAAAACACCCACTAAAGTTAGTTATGGATCAACGGCATTAATGCAGACGTCTCTCCTGACACTTCCCAGTGCATTTCCTAATGTTTCCTTAACATGCTTGGCCGTGTATGTTTATCATTATAGACTAATGTCCTCTGTTACATATGCCTTATGTGCAACTTGTCTAACAATGTGTTTATGCAAACTAGTGCACCAGTTAAAATCCGTCAGAGATGTCTTCAGTACCAGTCGCACTCAGTTATGGTCAATCCTCAGATGTACGGATGATGTGTTGTTTTTTTTCTCCAGTGAATTGACAAACATAATTACTGTCGTTTTTCTATCAGATTGCCAGTAAAGTGGCTGCACCTCTTGCTAGGACCAAAGAGATTGTCATCCTGAGTGGAGAGGGCAGCCGTGTGACCGGAGAGGTGAACCGTTTATTAGCTGAACTCCCTGTCTCCGTCAACGCCCTCACTGGAGTGGATCTCTCTAAGGTGAGACTGAAATTGATCTGTGCAGTTAGTTAATGTATGTCATCAGAATCCTCTTCTAAGGTTTACCTTAATTTTTTTGTTATTAATCTTAAGCTAATTTTGGTTAATTAATTGTAACATTTTATTTTGAGTTGCTGCTGCATCTTAATTTAGTCAACACACGGGTGATTCTGCTGAAATGTGTTAACGCCCCGCCCTGGTTAGCTATGATTGACCATGAGAGGGCGCTTGCTCCTCAAAAATCCCTTGCCGTACTTTACTAGAGCTATTTAATGAAGATGAGTTTAAAAATTTTTTTTTAACTTTGCAGAAATCACCTGCATTTTCTGAAGAAAAATTTAAATATTTTAGATTTCATTCCAAAATGGAGGAAGTACTGTGACAGATAATACACAGGGTTTCTGTGGGGTTAAAAAAAAGTCCCATGTAAAAAATATTATGTTCTAGGTCTGCTGTCAGTTCTCAATTATGTTAACGTAATTTTAATGCCAGCTCCATTAAAATTAAAATTATGTCTTTAGGAGAATTCTTTTAGTGGCATGTATAGTTTGTAATGTCACCATGTGGTGTTCTTCTTTCTCAGTGACTCAGACGCTGTTATAAAACTACTATCAAAGACCAACATGGAACTGATGACTGACCCATATCAGATTTTATAACAGTACACTGAACAAAGGCTTTAAATTTCATTCATTATGGTCTTAAAAAGTTTTTAAAAAGACTAAAGTTTAACTTGTTGAAAGCTGCTGGAACCCTGATTATAATATATAGCTGTGGTTTATGAATATGTGACAGCACAGACTAGACTCGACAGACATCTTCATCAATCTCTGTTAAAACTAACGAATCCCTCTCTCCTCAGATCCCTTTGCTGCAGCAGATGATCAGCCAACAGTGCTAATCAGCCATCTGATGAATCAGGCCAGAGACTAATTCCTCTGAATCCTTCAACATATATCTGCCTCAAGCATGATAACAGATTTTCAAGTCTTTGACCCCCTTATGCAACTGCCTTTGACCAGAACTTCTTGACACCAACCAAGACAGTTTGTGCGTTTTCGATTTTCTGAAGGAAATTAAGCTGGGGCCTTACTTCTAAAGGACCAGACCGGTCGGTTCTCCTGTTGTTTTTAAGTTCCTGTTTTTTAACACAGATTTTTTTTTCACACTGCACTAGTTAGCCAGGATTATATGCTGCAGTTCTGTTCAGTACTACCAGTCATCCAAAGTAGAGTCGGTCCTTTTTAATCTGGTAGCATTCAATGTCATTTACAGTAGGTGCTGTAAAGAGTCTAAACTTAAGTCCACAGAGGCCAAACACCAACTGTAACACCTGTCAACATGTTGACGTTCACACCCAATGAGTACGTAGTAGTTTTAACTGTATTGTTAGATGATTAAGTACATCAACATCTGCCAAAGTGCTCAGATCCACCTCTGAAGTAGTTCTTGCAACAATACTCCAGGGCCGCAGTTTGCCATTATGGATATTTGACTCCACTCCTGATTTCTCTCTCTAGTTAGTTTTTTTCACCTTCCTCGTCAGTTATGACAATTTGGTTGTGTGCTCCAGAGTCTTCATCATACTGTGATTCATCTGATGCTCAGTTGGTGAAGTTGTTTGCAGTTGACTGAGCACCGTGTGGAATCTGAACCTTATACTTTTAAAACAGTTTCCTATAGTTTTATAGTTTACCTCTAACTCAGAGTGTTGGATAACCAAACCGCTGTTACATACAAATTTATAGTAGATCAGACTATCAGATTTATTTGTAAGATAATCCTGACCTCGTGGTATATCGTCATGTTTCCCGTCTTCTCGTTCTGATGTGCAGTGCCTGTTCATCACTCAAGTGCCCAAACCTTAAGGACAGTGGTTTGGCTTTAGTTGGATTTTTTGTCCAAGTGTATCCACTGTGTCATACAGATAGGAGATGTTTAAGTGTCGCTCACAGTTCTCATAACATCTGCTTATACTAACAAGTGTTCACTTTTCACCTTTGTCGTGTTTGGACACAAAGGCAGATTTAGACGCTAACACAAAGCCATACTTAAAAAAAAGATTAGCCTTAATGGAGACCCTGGATGCCTGCCAGGCTTACTGAACATTTCCCTTTTACCTCGAGTAGCACATGGTGGATGCAGGGTCTTTGCTTTAACTCATTTGTTACTCCTCTCTCCTCCACCCGAAATTAACCGTCAGTCCTACTCACCTGTGGTTGTGTGTTTCTCAGATGTCATTTGAAATTTTAGAGATTGTGTGCATATTTTGTAGCTATGAAGAGAAATGCCCACACTAAAATGTTCTATGGCAGAACAGTGATAGTGACCTCTGACCCCTGCGACCACATCCCATGTGTGACATGAAAGCAGCTGGAGTCAGTGAGAAGATGAAAGAGGAAGCATGTGATCAGTTGGTAAACACTGTACATAGTGTTTGTTTGAGTGGTCTAGCATAGATGGACGAATTGAGCAAAGGGACATTAGAGCAACACTGACTTCATTGTGTAAATTAAGGTGAAGACTGAACTTTTTATTTGGTGAGGTCATTAAATCAGCCTCGATATTAAAATAAGGTTTTAATGTTTTGACTTATCAATTTAAAGTTTCTCAAAATCTGATTAAAGTAGGATGACAGCAATTTTTTTGTGTCATGAATCCTGATAGTTTGAGATGCGGGATGACAGCGTTAACCCGTTAACCCATTTAACCCATTTTAACTGAATGAGCCTTTTGTTGTTGCCTGTTACATACCTAAACTTCTTTTTTTTTCTTGTTTTGCCGCTCTATCTAACCCATGATCACAGTTGGGTACTGCCACCCCCTTTTTTTTATTTTGCACTTTGTTTCTGTTAAATCACATTGTGAATGTCCATTAACCACTTGTTAGAGTCTGTGACCTGTAAATATTTTGTTTCAGTGACCATTATAAAGTTATTACCATAATCACATCATTCTCTTATTTCCCTGAAATAAACACACAACTTGTGGGTTCTCTGGTCTGCGCAAATTTCATCTCCTTGTTGAAGTTGAAACTAATTTTCTAACGTGGTTTCTGCTGCATCTATTTTCTATGCTCTAAATGTTAGTGAAAACATTGCCTGGCTTTTTGAAAACTAATGATATTAATCACCAAGTTTCTTCAGCATAACAAGAAACAGCCAGTATTTTTCAAAGATGTGATTATTAGAAAAGCTAATATCAGTCATTAATCACTGTAACCTGACACTGCCCGGGTTCCTTTCCACTCTGTGATGGTTTGCCGCAGTCTACAGTGTGTCACTTCACTGGTGCGGCTGTGGTTGAGAGAGACTCACCCCAATGCCACTTTACAGTCAGCTGCACTGTAGATGATTGACAGATCTCCTTCTCGATCCGACACCAACATGAAACCTTCACACACCCGGTTGAATGGCAGCACCGCTTTCTAGTAGCTCACTACAGTGGCTCGTCCGGAATAAAAAACCTCAATGTTATATCTTGCAATGTTACTCGAGAGAAGCAGATACACAGTGCCTTTGTTGAATAGTATCACTGATACTTTAATGTGCAGTTTGTTAACTATCAATCAGACATTGGGGATGTTCTATCAGGAATTTACTGCAGGACATTGACTTACTTGTAGAATATGTGAAATTTATACATATATAGTTTTCAACTGTGAGTTTTTCTCTTCTATTTTTCTTTTCTTTAACATTCAGTACAAGGGAACATACACTCAGTACATATGCATATATACATATATATATATAGTTATATGATAAATATAAATGTAGCAGAAAGTAGCTTTTGACAGCAGTCCCTGTACAACCTGTACATGTTGAACGATGACTTCTCGTTCATGATGCCTTTCTATTGTGTTCCGTTAAAATCCACTCTTTTTCATCTGCATTGTCTAATCAGGATCATGGCAACTTCCTGTTTCTCCAAGTTGCATTTGAGAAGCGAATGTGTGGTAAAGACCAAAAGTTGCAGATCTCTACCACAACTCTTTTCTGCATCTTTCCTGCTTTTTATCTTAAAAATAATATGTAGTCTCCATTAAAACTATACTGTGTTTTTCTCTTGTAAAACTGACCCAGCATGGCTTGTGTTCATGTTTTTCTGTGTTGTGTGTAGCCCCGCAATAAAAAGCTATACCACCTGCTGTCTGCCTCACTGTCGTTGTTACACTACATTAGGAAGGCTTGATTTGGCTTCTCAAACCTTGTCAACCATCTCATCCGCCTCCACATGAGGAGTTACATCACAATATATATTAGACATGTCAAACCCTAATTATAGCAAATGGTTCTCATGCAAAACGAGTGTTTAAGACGACAACATCACACACAGTGTAGCTGCCTATATATTTGGAGGTTTAATCATATGAGGATAAGCACCATTTTGTGTGTGTGTGTGTTTGTTGGCAACATGACAGGGGTGCAGATGAAGGCAGAGACTCAGAACAGCTGCAGACGTGTGTCCTCTGGTCGTTGACCTCCACTCGGCTGGAGAGACTCACTATGAGAGGTCAGAGGTCGGCATGCTGGTGAAGCAGTGAAAATAATCTTCAAAATATTCCTATGTTTAAATCACAGAAACTTCTATGACTTATATAATAGTTTCTATGTGAATAAATAAAGATCTGAATTGATGCTGCATCCTCATCCCGTCACCATTGTGTTATTAGATATTAAGAAGATATCTTAGATCTTCCTCTCAGCTGTAGAAGCAGAACTGTTCCTAAATGCAACCATAATTTCTTACTTGTGCTTTGAATAGGGTTGCAAAATTCCGGGAATATTCAAAGTTGGAAACTTGCCATGGGAATTAACGGGAATAAACTGGAAATTTTGTGGGTCATTTTTACTACCCTGGGCTAGATGAACAGATGAACCATCCTCAATCAGGACGCTAATATATTTTCCCCAGTAGTATCATCAAAACCTACCTGACTAGTCCTGCACACTACAGCAGGCCTCATTAGCCCTGCTGTAGTGTGCAGGATGCTGGGAATTATCTTAGCATGTGATGGAAGAATGCACAGTGTAGGGTTGACATTCAATAAGCAGCTTGTGCTGCATTCCATACATCTTAAAATAGAGTTTTGAATGATGTTTTTATTGCTCAGCGCTTAATTTCCGTATTTTTTTTTTTTCAAAATTCCCAAAATTTCCGGAAACTTACCGGAAATTGTCCGCCCCTTTGCAACCCTAGCTTTGAATTCTAAATAGTGGATGTTATTATTAAATCATTTCAATAATCCTTTTTGGTCCACACTATGTATCTGTTGTATCTGATGATTGATTTCTTACCCATCTTACTGTGCTGTGCATGGAGGACATGACTCTACAGAAACTGACCCAGAGACAGTTCATGCTCAACCTGAAGAGGGCGTCACAGTCAGCTCACAAACACTGATACTCAGACACTTAAATGCTTCTCTTCTTAATAAATAATAAACCATAAAACACTACTACTGATGTGTGGTGTCCTGTCTGTTGGTGTTGGAGGTATTATTGTTCAACTGCCATGCGGCTCACGTCCCGGAGGTTTTTTATTGAACATCCTGGTGAATACACGTACACCACCTTCAGAGACGTGGCAGCTGTTGTGCCAGTTAATGCAAACTCATGTGCAGCCATGTTTGTAGTTCTCCCACAGGACACAATCTCCCTTCTAATAAAAATAAATGATGTGGTTCAAATTACTCCCAGCCAGATGTTTCATACTTCTACAACCGTGGTATGAACACTCAGTTAATGGCAGATGGATGAACAGTAAAAGGTTTGAATTGAAGAGGAAAGATGTCTTTTACGACTGATGTTGCCTCAGAGGAAGACCATTAGGTCTCCTAATTAGTCTGATTCTATCAAATATATTTATACATAGTTGTATTGCTCTGTAACACTGCTGTTGTATAAGAAGAACCCAGACATTTCTCATCTTCTACAAATATATGAACACTTAAATCCAACCCGAACAAGTTCCCCTGATAATGTCGATAAAACTTTGTTGTACAATGTCTGCGTCCTCCTTTAGATTATAGGACAAGATGTTGAATATCCCTTTTTCATTTGAAGGTCTTCTGCACAACTTAGGTTACCAGCTGCCAGTAGGGGTTAGCAGGTGTTAGTGGCGACCAACGGATTTTGGGGACATAACTGTGCATCTTATCATCATTAAGTGTTTTGGGCTTGTAATCAATGATACAGGCTGAACTTAAGAGTTCACTGAGGCTAAAGGTAAATCCGACTACTGGCTTGTGTGGCAGTATTAAAACCATGTGGCCACTCAGTAGATCAGACATCATTACCTCTTTGCCTTTTTTTGAACTAAACACTTTCCAAGATGGAGAATATCCCTTGTACCTTCTACCACACTAATTAATGCCTACCACCAGTTGATGTTATAGAATGTTGGTGACAACTAGAGGATTTTAGGGACTCATCTTGCTGCCTCCTCCTGACGCTGGATTTCCAGGACTACCAATTTTCTCTGCTCTGAAGGAGTTGCTCTGTTCCACAGGGGTCTACTCTGACCTGGGCCTAAACCTCCTCTTCCCTGTTGAACGTGGCCAACAATGTCAGAACGCTGGTAGTACTGCTTTTGCTTGTCTCTGGACTGAGAGGGTCATCTCAAGCCTTGTTTTGGTGCATTTAAACTCCTCTATATGACTCGTGTTAGGCAGCTTGAGGATGCCGTGTCCATACAGGCTGAATCCACTCAGACATCTTGGGACTCCTGACCACGTTCTCACATCGGAGCTGATCGTTCTCTCCGTGCTCTCAGCTTTTGTGATAGGAACGTCAACTACTGTAACAGGCCACATCGGTCGCGGTAATAGGCCAAACTGTAAGTCTGTACAAAACTTATCTTTGAATGCAAGTGGACATTTTTTGAAGACGCTGAAGCGTTTGTTCTGCAGATAACAAGTTGGAGGGAAACCAAACCACCCTGATAGACCCACCTTCATCTTTATCTGTGTCTACAGGGGGACCTCTCACACCCCAACCAGACCCCACCCCCTGACCAGGGAGAAGGTCACCATGGCAACTGCAGTGTCCCACTTAACCCCGGCCCTCCTGAAGATCGTGTCACAGTTTCGCTTAGCGACATCCATTCCTTAAGATAGATACTGTGTGAGGAAGGAAAATATTAAAATAGTGTTGTTAAAATAAAATTTCATATCTTAGTTCTTCATGTGTACATGTGAAAATATCATTAAGGAACGTGTCAATAGTGAGCAGCATTAAACTGCTACTCAACATGCTTTTAAAGACATTTTTGGGTTTAAATTTAGTGAATCCCGTTGTCGAAGAAAAAAAAAGGGAATACATAAAAAATACAGTGTAAGACTCTTCATAAAGTCTGTTCTTAATTGATGTAGACAAACCATCAGGGATTAAAAAGATAAAACCACAGCCTCTAACCTGCTTTATCACAGCACAGCTACAATTTGACATGCATCGTTTCTGTATATGTGTGACACATATAATAAAAAAGTAGATCCCTCCTCGGCATACCCTGGAATCTGTCTGGGCACATAAGAAATCCTCATAATGTAATATGTCAGATAACATGTCATCAGTTGACATATTGCAGTATTAAATTCCAATCCATGAAAGCATCGCGCATTAATCCTAGGGGATGTGACATTCAGAGGATGGTGAACCTTCGATTTATGATGACGGTGTGAGATAAAGCTCAGAGCGTTTTTTTAATAGACAGGAGAGAAGACATGTTTTGGTTTACAGCTGAGTTCTTTTAAATACTGTGTAAAGGTCAAAACTCCCAACAGAAGTCTGTGAAGTGGCTTTGGACAAGAACAATTGGGCTAAATAAGAAACTGCTTACTCATCTTGAGTGGGCAAAGACACAAACCACTGTAAATGGAAAATGAGTGAACTTTTCCTATGATATTCATTAATACTAATATTACTGATAAATAATACCATTAATAAAATGTTTCAAGAAAAAGCTGTGAGTCCATCTGGATGTTATATGGGCGTGGACCATCAGTGGACAGAGGCAATCAGGTTTGGACCAGATAAGAGAAAAAGTTCAGCCTGTGATGTCTGGTCCACCCCCGATGTCATCACGGTATGCTAATGAGCCAGGGGGCCTTTAAGTGCAGGGGCCCGGCCCTAAAGGAGAACAGTTAGGAGATCGTGAACCTGACGTGGATGGGACGCAGCTTTAAAACGTGCAGAGAAAAGTGTCAGCGAGCAACAGAAGATGCAACAATAGGTGAGTACGCAACAGAGCGAATGCTGAGGCTGTGTAATGATACACTTTATTTAAAACAGTGGTTTCCTTCAGTATATAAATACAAGTCAAGTTCATTTAATAGTTTCTTTACCAATATTTCGAAGATATTATTTCCATCGATTGACCTTCTCCTCCTTCGTCTCACAGACTGCAACAATAACATGCTGCTAACGCCTCTGTCTTGTGCCCTGGACAGGATATCATCTTATACTGTAAGTTTGTTATAGAGACACTACAGTATAGATGATGTACTATCCAGGGTTTCATTCCCGCTCTGGATCCTATCAGCACACACTCGGGCTCAACTGACTGCCAGCTGCACCGCCCTACAGAGGAGGGCCGTCAAACCGTTACCATTACTGAGTTTAGTAATCGTAAGGGTTCCACGGCCCTCGCTCAATGTCATCAGGACCAAGCAGGAGAAGACCGTGACGGACGTGTTATTAATGAGCTTCTGATGCCATTCTTCGACGTACTTGTGGATGCATGTGAAATAAAGATTATATGTCACCTCTTTGTTTTGTTTAAGTCACATCGAAAGCAGGGTATCAGCATTCCAAACATCTTGCGTTTGCAGATTTGCTTTAATGTGCCTGCGAAATCACTCATGATGTTGTTTTCCAGCAGCAGTTGGGTTGTCTCAGTGGCGATCTCTGCTGCGCAGCCGGCTTGTCTAATCACTGGGAAGCAGCCATTGCTGAAGGAGCTGGAGGGGTTGACACAGCTTCTGTGAGACATTCAAGGCCTCTCCCCCCCTCCTCCCTTCGCCCTCGCTTTAGGCCACTGGCTGGTTATTCATCAAGATGCGCCGGATAGCGTTACTGTCGAGTTAACTCACAGGCAGCAGGAATGAATCTAATCACCATTATCTGACCCATTTTAGCATCAGGTTAGTGCTCCATTTTGCCATCCATTAGGGAGACAATTCAGCCCTCAGGGGGAGTGCTGGGCTTTATAAGAGCCCCAAAAAAAATCAGGGGGAGGGAGCGGGGGCAGGGAGGAAAAAAAGAAAGGAGCAGCAGAACAAAAAGTGATAGTCAGAGGGATGGATGGCCACACTTCAAAGCCAAGTGGAGAGGGCTAAAGTAATGTGGGAGTGCGGGGAACAGGGGTGGATGGTACATCAGGGACATCCGAGTGACCACCAACTGCGCAGGTCACACTTCAGTTTATCTACAGGCCGTGTTCGCACGAGGTGCCCGCCAAGTAAAGAGCTCTGAGAGCCAAAGATAAACCATCAGCCTTTTCACACCTCGCCAAATCTGCTCAGTCGTAAAGGCACCGCCAAACTCGAGTCAAAACATCCGTCTGATGAGTCTTTGTTGTGTTTGTTACCTCAAATATATCAGCGATAAATAAATGTCTACAATTCATTACACTTTGTCGCTTTCATTAGCTGCTTTTCATTAACATGTTTTCTCCATTTCCCTGATGCATCACATGGCCTCAAGGTCCCTCAAATGGCCTCGTTTGAGGACATTTGTCAAATGTCACCCCCATCTCTCTTTCCCTGCATCTTCCACTGTCAGCTATCACGCAAAAACATAATATAACCTCAAGAAAATATAAAAAACATTTTTAACAAAAGTTTATTTTACAACAATAACGGTTTTATCACCTTTTCTACCACTGTTTATCAGATTATTTGTTTAATCTTGAATAAATAGGATTTATACGACTGCCTGACAGAATGCGGCTGATGCAAACGGCAAACTGTTTTTTAATTTATTTTCCTTAAAGAGTCAAGTTCAGTGGGAGCTCTGGGCTTGTGGATACAGTTTTTGCTGTCCCATGACTCCACCTCAGACTCATAAACAGGATTTTATCCTTCGCTTGACTCTTAACGTCTATCCTTTGTGGAGAAATCCAGCCTGATCCATCCCCACCTCTTCATCTCTTTAGGATTTCATAGCTCAAAGTCACTTCCATCCTCTTCACTTGCTCAGCTTGACCGAGAGCTTCAGCCTCACATCCCTCAGGTAGACCTGGCTCAGGTCCGCGCCCGCCTCTCGGGCGATCCGTGCTACCATCTGGCCAGCTGGGCCGATCACCATTGACTACAGACACAAGACACAGAGCACCAGTGAATGAACAGTGTCATTGGTTGTATTTTACTGCAGGAAGAACATTTGAAGAACATATTTTGGGATTTAAAAGGTTGGAAATTTTATAAATACAGTATACATATACGTTTTACTAAATTCAAGCTTAAGATTATGTAATGCATCCATATTAAAGGATGATGTCAAGCACCATGTCACCACAAACTACATTATATGGTAAAAGCCACAAAATATTAACTGTATTCATCCAAACTGCATTCAAAGATTAAAACATTTTTAAGAGAATGTTACACTAAAATGTCCATTTAAATTGTCCATCTCCTCAGAGAAAACCGAAGAAACATGTTTGTACAAGGAACTATTGATGAAGCAGATGAGATTTGAATCCTGTGGTCGGTCATCCCCCTGACTTCTAAAACTGTTTACACCTCTGGGGTTATTCCTCTGTTGAGTGAAAAAGCTGTAGAATGGTGCAGGCCTGACTCACTCACTCTCAGAGGTCGCTGGCCTTGAAACATTTCAGTGGCACAGATGTAGCTTCAAATATTCTTTGTCATCAAATATGTATGGTTAAGAAAAGCTGCTCAAATATTTACTAGTTTAAAACACAAAGAAAGAAGAGCCTCAAGGTATGTGAAAGGGGGGGGCAGCAAATAAATTCCCTGAAGCTTCACATGTCTTTTTCCCACTTCTCAGCCATATTGAATTGGTTTGATTAACACCAACGAGGCTCTGTTTTCATTTGCAGATTTGCTGTCTGTTAACAAGATTACACAAAAACTACTGAATCCATTTTCTTGAATCTTCCTGGAAGGATGAGGTATAGGCCACATTTGTTTATTTTGACACAGATCCGGACTAAGGGATGGATTCAGGATTTGTTTTCACTTTCTTTAACATAGCGAGATGGAGTTTTTTTTTTAACATTTTCAGTAATATCACATGAATCATTGATCTTGATGAAAGAATCATACACAATTAGGGAGCTGACATATACGATTTTGTGAATTTTGAGGCAGCTTGGTTGATTTAAGGGGACTTTTGAGCCTTGACAGAGGTATGTGCTCTACTGAGTGCAATTCTGGTTTGTGCTGCATTCACAGTACATCTGATGTGAACAAAATAACTTCTTAAGAGGAGAAATCATGTATCTGTTAGTTCTGATTGTGATAATAAGGGGCTTCATTTACACTTTTGCAGGATCTCTTGTTTGACATTGGCACTCAGGCAAAAAAGCGATGAAAACCTGAATTTGAATCTTACACATTGATTTTTGAATGTGTGAACAATGTGTGTCTTTCTGTTGTTTCTTCAAATGCAACAAAAATGTTAAATTTACCCACATTAAATATTAAATAGATGGATTAACCCCAGAGTGTTTCAGCAGCCAAACCTCATAAAAAACTAAAATGACCACCCTGCGGTCGTACGCCTCCGCCAACCAGGGCAGTTTCAGTTTACAAGCGTCAGATTTGAGATGACACGTTTAAGAGGCTGAGAACTTTTTTTGTGAGGCCACCATGACCTTGAGCTAGACCACTTAAATCCAATCAGTTTATAGGGTGTAAGGAAACATTTGTGCCAAATTTGAAAGGATTCTCCCAAGGAGTTCTTAAGATAACCCATTCACTAGGCAAATAATGTGGTTTGTTAGTTCACATTGGCTTGGACCTTTGACCTCTAAACTCCAATCAATTCGTTTTTCAGTCCAACTTAAAGTTTGTACCAAATAAAAAAAATCCTCCAATAGAAAACCAGAAAAAATAAGCTGCCTTTAGACATGCGCTGAACTGGCTGCCGCCGCACAGAGGCATAACAAAAACCTATTAAATAGGTGTGATAAAACAAGAGTTAATGTACTTACCATGTGAGATTCTTTCTTGGCATAAAGTTTCACTGAAATTTCCAGTTCACCATTTTCACCATCGTACCAGAGCTCAATAGCCTGAAAACAAAAACAGCCCAATATTAGCAATGGTTACGTTTCTCTGGCATCATAAGGTCACTGTTGGGCCTTGGCAGAGATATGCGCTCTCATTCATTTAAATTGATGTATTTGTTTGTCAGAAATCACTTTTCTTAACTAATAACATCTACTACAGTCTGACTTGGTGGTGTGATGCAGGAATGCAAGCAAGCAGAGGCAATAAATACACACCAACATGATAAGCAACATCATTGACAAAATGACAATAGTGCATATGAAAAGCAGGAGTGAAGCAGGTGGAGGTTGAGTTCAATAGCTGCATCAGTGCTCATGTCAGCACGTAGAGTGAAAGTGAGTATGAAGGGCTTTAAATAGGCCTTAGAATCCGAGCAGTGGGATGTGATAGGTGTTGTCATTTTGCTGTCAGCTCATTATCACATGTGCTGTGGAGGGTCCCTGCAGAATTACACACCTGTGTCATTGAATAAGGCACTTCCTGCGGCAGATACTCCAGAAGCTTCTCTCTGATGATGTTGGTGCAAACTTCCTCAGGACTCTGATCCGTCAGGACCTCACTGTGGTACTGCCACGACCCTGGCTTGGCGGCGACCATGAAGTAGCTCTAAAAGGATGAAATAAAAGCAAGGCAGACATTAGACTAATACAAGGAAATGAACGTAGATTGAAATTACCATAATATTTTAAAATCTTTATATTGAAAAACAGACAGTGCACTATAAAACATTTTTAGACGCACGGAATTGTTGAAGAAGAGAATAATTACTCACAAAAATAATCAACAATCGTTAGGTTTTATACATAGTACATACTATTTTACTGCTATAGCTTTAAGTTAAGATGTTTCATCCACAGATGCTCAGCTGAGGGTTCACCTGCCGTGCTGTTTCCAGTTATACGCTGCTCCAGCTCCGATAACTCTGTGCATCTTCCTTTCCCCTTGTATCCCTGCTTTAATGTTCTTTTCAATTTCTGTGATTTCTCAGTATGCACATAGCATTGCAGTCTCATGCCCTTTCATGGGCTTTTGCGAGGCGTTGGCGTATGCTAATTAGGGTAAACTAGGACGCCCTTTCAACTTATGAAGACATGTCATTCTTCAATGTAAGAACACAAATGCAAACAATTCTGCAGTTTAGGAACGCATCATGAATTTGACAGTTTTCTTTGGAAATTTCTCAAGACCAAATCGTAGACAATTCTTACAAAGATATTGGTTAATTAGGCCCATTGCGAATTACCTAATGCTTAATTAAAGCTACTGTCTCTGTCTATGCTTGTAAACTAAAAATGACAAACATGTACAAAGGTATTGTGTTGAAATCATGTGCAAGGGCAAAAAGTAAATTTGGTTTAATTGTGGCATTTAAGTATTCAGTTTGTGTTCTTATTGTCATTTGGAGATTTTTAACATTTATCTTGAATGTTTGCTATAGGTTGATATGCTTCTATCCAATATAATCTAGTGCAGAGGTGACGAGGTTAATGTTGTGTTCACATCCATCACGGTGGAAATTTCACCTGAAACGCACCACAACAAATGTTCCAAACACGATGCCCAAGGGTCTTGATGCAATCCGTGTCTAGACATGCCTTTGCATTGACTTTGTATGCAATCTTGAAGCAAGGGAGAAATGTTCAGTGCTTTGCATTGCTTTTTAGGACAATTGACCAGTGTGAGCACGAATCAGATTCTTGCAAAAAATCAATTCTGACTCTCCCAAACCTGAAACATCTTGCTGCGGGTAATATCACCATCACTTCCATCTGACATCAGACACATGGCCAGAGAGAAGCAGTGCCAGCCAGCACAATAATCATGTATTATGGCTCTGAAGGATGTTATATAGGCTTCACATCTAATCCGTACCTTCAGTGTCTCAACGTCCTCTTTGTCCAAAGAAGACAGCATGAAGACATCTTTGAAGTGAGGCCAGCCCTGCTGGCTCCTCAGCGCCTTGAGCTGCTCTTTGTTCAGTGTAGACTTTGGCTCACTGCTACCCTCGGGCCCTGCGATGTCCTCGTCAAGCGACAACTCTGAATCCCTCTCTGGCCTCTTTTCAGCCGATAGAGGCTTGATCACCGGCCTGACCCGCATTCTGCGTCCATTCACCACTCCGCATGTCAACTCTACTGTGCTCTCAAGCAGCTTGTCCTTCAATTTCACCAGGTCCACCTGAGAGAGAGAAGAGCATTAGTGAAGGCCTCTATAAGACAGTAAGAAAGTCTGGTGATACTCCACGCCAGATTTGCCCAATGAAAATACAACATTGAGCCACACAGTTGAACTGGGTAACATACACAATCCTGCTGCTGTAAATACTCTCTAAAGCACTAAACAGAAATAATTTTCTTTTTAAAGCATGAAACTATACAGTGTATGCTTTTATGTTTATCAAGACTAAAATCTTCAGTGGCAGCGAGTGGGTTTGGAGATCAAGACCACAGACAGGATGAGGAAGTATAATAGTATTTGAGACACAGACTTATACATTGTTTTGGGTCTTGTCATGGAATTGTTGAGATCACTTAGTATTCTGAATATTAATATCTTGTCCTTTAACTTCAGTTCTAATACAACATTTTGATCCTTTTAATAATAATAATAGTAATATTAATAATAATACATATATAAAGCAGATGAAAGTTTGCGTGTCTGTAGATGTGAGAGCTTCCTATGACAGTGTGAGGCCAGCATACCTTATTGAGGACCAGGACTGCTGGGATGTCTGGGTGCTGGGCCAGACATTTGAGCACCTCAAAGTCAAGTGTCCTGCTCATCCATCTGTCTGCCACATCCACCACCACGACCACTGGAAGAGTTCCCATTATAAACCTTTGAAACTAAGCACTATGTTCCACTTAAACGTTTAATCCATGACACAAAAGTACAAATGGCTGAGCATAAGAAAATAAAATACTCAGGTCAGCTTCTTTGACTGTGTTCCAGGGATCCACAAGCAAAGACTTCTCGAGCTGATGTCTGTGGAAACAGAGGGTTCATTCAAACATTACACTGTATTATAATACACTATGGAGACTACAGCTTTTAAATAATGGTGACAATCTACTAAATCACCTTTTAACCTTTGAAGGAGTGGTGAGACCAGGAGTGTCCAGTAAAATCTATAAAAATATAACATATGAATGTTTTGACTGAAGTATTTGGCTTTCAAATGACATTACAGGCATCAGAAGAGAGGTGGGAAAGCTCTTACTATCTGTGTATCATCCTCTGTGAGGACGCCCAAAGCACGTGCCCGTGTCGTGTGTACTTTTTTGGACACAGCAAACACCTTGGAGAAATGAAAACTGCATTTAACAAATGCCAGTAAGACAGATACATTAGAAAGTGGGTTATTAAAACAGAGCCAGTTAAGACAGCTACCTTTGTGCGAAGGAGCTGGTTTGTCAACGTAGACTTCCCAGCATTCGGGGCACCTAATATCGCCACTTTCAAAACCTTTGAGTTGTCAGGCTGATCTGGAGGCCTCAGGAGCAAAGACAGTTGTTCACCTGGAAAAAAAACAAAAGGGCAATTAGCCATTAGACGGGCAGTAAAAGTGAATGTGACTGCAGTAAAAACAGGAATGAGAACATGAGAGTGGTGGGAGGATGACGCCAGCACTATTTGGGCCAGAATGATTAGATGAGTTGATGGATGTAAATCTCTGAGGCAGTGGTCTGGTTACCGCTGTCCGGCGGAACTGATGCTGGGAGGCGATAAAAGCTGCCATCTGCTTCTGCTGCTTTGCCTTTCATCAGTCTATTGAGAAACGCCTCTGATGTAATAAAACAGGCAGGCGTGAAGATAAATCCATTCCTCCCTCCTCTGCTGCAGGCGGCATTTCCTGTAAAGACATCGACATATCCATCACTTCACTGCCAGCAGGGCTGCCAGGTAACTGACTGATTGTGTTTACCTGAATGTTAAACTGACACAGTATTATTATGCATTCATAAGCTCTCTGCCAAAAGTGTATATCATGCCATACAATTTATCACAGAAACACCTCCTTGCAACTAAGTATTTGGGTTTTGTGCAAACTGAGGAGCCTTTAGAAGTCAAATAAAATGTGCTATAAATATTGTACAATTTTAATAGCACCCCTTAAAAGCTACCCTGTGGACTTTTAGTCCAATGGTTGGGCTACAGCGTTGTTTTCACAAGTGGGCCCCTGTTTTGTTAGTATTGTGAAAGACATTGTGGCAGTATAATTTCCTTCTCTCCAGCTGTTTTTACACTTTACTGCTGATGAATTGTAAGTTGTGGTAACATGCCGACAGAGACAGTAAACAAGTACGACTGAAAACATGGATGTAAACAACTCATAACTTTCATTTGTCAATATCAGCTATGCAAATGATTTATGAGGAGTTGATTTGTTTGACCTTCAGGATTCAGCCAGTGCATTTTGGTGGGAGATGCTGAATGTAAAAACGTTTGTATGATCACCATGTTGCTTTACAGAAAATAACCAATAATATTGATTAGTCATTTATGAAGAAGAAATGTCAAACTTTTGCTAGATCCAATTTTTCAAATGTAAGCTAAATTACATTATCAAATAAAACTACATATCATTGAGGTTTGGACTGTTGGATGTAGCGTAGGAGATTTAATTAAATTTTAATAACAACCTCCAGAAATATTTTAAGACATAATAGTAATGAAAAAATCTACCCCTCCACTGAAAAATAGAGATTATATAAATATTTAAACATTATTAATATAACAGCAGGTTAATGAGCTGTCGCCTACTTAACTCATTCCCAGTGTACGTGACCTGGAGGCTTAAGCGCATTAAAGTAAAACAGTCCTGTGAAGGACAAAGTCTGCAATTATTTTACTTAGGTAAAAGAACAAAGATGTACTCAAGTAAAAGTATTACATTCACTTTTTTATTTGAATAAGAGTAAGTAACCACTTGCTACATAGATACTGTAAGTATGAAAAGCAACAGTACTACATCATTATGGTAGAGTCTCAACATTTTAAGTGATTCTTCTTCACCATTAATGATGCTACTGCAGGAGGCGGGGACTAATGTTACCTGTACGCTCTAATTAGGCCAATAGGTCAATTTCACTCAATAATTTCTTTAAAAAATACATTAAAAGTAATGTACTTCGTTATGTGTCAGAACTCTACTTAGGTAAAAGTAATACACAGCCGTGGGGGGACTTAATCACTTCAAAAAGTTTCATTAAATCTCGTGTTTTAATTATGTGTATTAAATGATGCCTTTAAAGAAAATAGGTTACTAGTATTCACATTTGTTTGTGTTGCCTTGTCATTCAGAGAAGTCACAGGTGTAAATGTAACATTGACCAATGGAAAACTGCTACTTTCCCCCCCGAGTGTTGTAATTTGTTATGTTTATAACATAAAAATGTCTCCTTGCTCAGTCAGAGTGAACACAGGCTTTAATGGGGAATATTAAAACCATCATATCAGAATCATAGAGGAGCAGACCGGTGCTTCTCTCAGAGCTTCATCCCTTCAAACCTCACTGTATTTTCCCCCTTCAGTAACCACGCCACGCTTTACTGGAGACCCACTCTGTTTCCTTGGTGAAATGAACAAATATAGCAGATATGAATGAGGAGAAACCCCGTCACTTTGTCACTGACCCGCTGTGAGGAACCATGACGCACTTCCCTGTCGAGCAGACACGAGGGGTCGTGTGCACAGGACCCCGGCGTCTCTGACAACCCGAGAACACGCTCTCAGATACATGAGCTTTATTAGATCCTGAAGTTCTCCCGCCGATGTGATGGTGTTTATCCTGTCTGAGCTGAGACTCCCTGTTTACGTTCACATTGCCTACAGGGTGACACCATGTTGTTTTGATCAACGACAAACGACTTCCGCAACTAGGAGTGTCCTCACTGAAGTGTGTGTGAAGTCTCCAGCGCCCCCTGGCGCCCGGAGGAACCCAGTTTGAAATGTATCTTCTCTGACATGACTTGATTTAGGTCTATTTACATTTACGTTGTTAGTGTTTACCCAGTGCTCCTGTCTGGACTGATACACAAAGACTGCACCAGGAGATAAGGCCTCCGTTTCTAAATCAGAAATGACAGATCAGGGTCTAAGGGACCTCAAAGCGATTGCATAAGAGCAAAGATGGAAATATATATAAGAAGAAAGCTTAAGAAAGAGTTGGACATTCAATTTATAAAGAAACTAGCAGGGAGAGGAGGTTATTAAAGAGGAAATGGCTTCAGATTTAAAAACCACTATGTCAATTATAATAATAAACAAACGTTATTACATTATATTTCACTGTACCCAAGGACGTCTTCCAATACATCATAGTCAAACACATGAATAATTGAAGTCAAATAAAACTTTCAATCAGATTAAAAGATACAAAGACCTATCAATAACAAGATTAATATACATTTACATGTGTATTCATTTGTTAAATAATCACAAGCTCATCACAACGCAGATACCTCTGCCCCATGTGAGCTACTCACAGTTCAAAATGGAGGAAAGTGCTCCAAAGCAGGTTTTGGCTGCGTTGATTTTCTTCCGATTACTTTATGAGGGATGGCGAGTTTACAACCACAAATCAGATTGCACTGTGAAGTCTTTTTTTTCCCCTCTCGTCCCTTGAGCACACACAGCAGAGATTATTCCTGAGGGGGCTTGAAACTCTGTTGTGACAATGGTGTTCAGGATGTATCGAGCATGCAGATTATTCTCTCATGGTCACACCCTATGATTATTCAGCACTGATTTACAATGACAAGCTCATTTGACTTGAAAAGCATTAAGTCCGTGAGGTTAATCATCAGTGCAAAAGGACACAGTTTGCATATTGATTGATTACTGTTACATGTTGTTTTCATTCTGTACGGCAAAGACAGGCAGAACAGATGTCTCCCCACAGTCCATCAAACATGCCGGCTGTTTGTTAGTCCTCGAGGACTTGCCCGGGGCGGAACAAACACCTCCACTGGGGAGGATGATGAAGGATATCAGGTAGCTCACAATCTGTCATCATCTATCTAAAAGCTCTGTAGCAATGGAAGGGCAACAAAAATGGAGCTTTTAGCAGACACTTACTGCCGAATTCCAATTGAACCAGAAACAAAAAGGATATTTTAGGATCAGTAATGTTTGAACTTTCTCTCTATCTGCCTCCCTCCCACTCTCTCCCTCTCAAATTCATTCAAGGCCTTTTCTCCCTTCGGGCTTTCCTCACATGGCCATTTCACGTGGGAGTGTATCAGAGTTCTTTCTATGACTGCATTAACTTTGGCCTTCAGAAAGAGCTCTCTGTACAAAAAAAGACAAAAAGGCTTCGCCTGCAGACCATTTAATCATAAGCCGTAGCCCACTTTGCCATTTGAAGTGCACTTGCCAGTGAGATTCAACATGGTGTTATGGAAGACCTTTCTGTGTGTGCTGCAGTTCAGTGCCCTAATCAATCTTGTTTGGTAAAATTCAAACAGAACACAATGTATTGATAGAGAATAGATCAAATCACCCTGAATATGCAGATTTATTTTCTCCGCAGGTGATGTCAGGGTGCTTCCTCTCTTGTTGATTTGCTAACAGTTGGAATTAGAAATGCAGGAAACTGGCAGCTTCTCCACTAATAAGAAGAATTGCTGCTCACAAGGAATAACAAAGTCCATGGAATAAGAAGCACGAGCCATGGGGCATGTCAACGGGGAGCAGAGGTGGGGGAAAAAACAACAATCTGTCAGTGTGTCAGAGCATCCATCACTCCATCACTGCTGATTGCTGTGAGAGGCGTGATGCTGCACAGCTGGCTGACTGTCTATAAAACAGCCGAAACTTATTTAATGCTGAGCAGTCCCAACACAGATATGTTATTTGGGAAGTACCCCACTGATTAATGAATGGATGGATGAAATGTTAACATCTGGCAAATGAGAAAGTGGTGAGATTTTAACTGTTGCGTGATGCCCTGAAGGTCCCCCAAGGTCCCTAAATCCAGCAATCACTTCTCTATATGTTCTTGTTCAGGCTGGTTTTTTTTAAGAGGTGATTTAGCTCCAAAACTACCCATGTAGGTCACACTGATGCACTGATTGTACAATCTCTCTCTCAGTGGGGGAGATGAAGGGGGAAAAAAACTTTTATTCATTCTCGACTTGCAATCGATGGGACTTGTCTGTGAAGTGGATCAATAATGCCTCCCTTTGAAATCATCAATCACGTCAGTGGTGAATTTAAAAAGCGTAATTAGGAACAGCGTTCTTAAACATCCTCTATTGACATCTTCTTTGGTATGGAGAAAGACACCATTCTGCATCATTAACTTTGTATTATTGCCTGATGGTGCCTGCTGCTGCTACTTCCCCACCTGCTGAACTCAGAGCGCTGTGTGTGATTGGGCTTTCAGACCAAATTCTCCTCTCTTTCACTCGCTGATAGGGGAAGTGAAGCTTGCAGGCTTAAATTGGCTGGAGTATTTTAATAGGCCCGGTCCAAACTGGAACCCAGGCTACAGAGTTATCCTTCACCGTGATGTATTTCAGAAATGTTTGCAGAGTTGAACATGTGTAATCTTCTACCTAATCAATTTTTTCGATGCTTTTGTGCAGGTTCTGACATGACATTACATGTCCATGGGCACACATTCGCAAGCCTTCCCGTAACTAGCCACAGTCTTCTGTGTTGTCCATCTGTCTCTCTCTGGTAATAAAACGGTATCAATACTGTGGAGAGGGCAGGTGGGCGATTGTAATGGAGTAATTTATTTCAGTTGTCACAGAAATATAAGTCTTTGATTAGGGAGCCATACACATCAGGCTCCACAAATAGAACCTTTCATCAAATCACAAAGCATGTGACATTATTGACCGTGAAGTCTTCTCTCCGGGTTTAACCTTCCCCGCAAGATGCATAATACAGCGTGTTAAGGGCACAATGACACAAAATCCTAGCACAACGTGACTCCAGGCAAATAGTGTGCCAAATAGTAATAATGACTATTATATCTGGACCAGTGAGAAGCACAAACAAGCTGTTATTTTCAAGGCAAATGGAGAAATATTGATTATCAATATCAAATGACAAACTGGGGGTGTAAGACCTTTGTGATCATGGCTGGTGGCTTGAAAACCTTAGTTTTCTGTTCACCCATATTAGCCCAATATATAGGCTATATCCCCCTTATTTGATGGTACCACACTGATAGGATCTTTTTATTTGCTTAGGATCCAAAACCATGGCCAACAGTGCAGTACAATGAAAATTAATTCAGTGTTGTTTGTGGAATCACACCTTCCTGACAACACAGTGAATTAATTGACTTAGGCTCCATGTTGGGTTGTATATAGGATGTTTGCAAATTGTCATATAATATTTTGTAGGTACATTTTTAATTTCTATAGCAACTACAGCTGCACAAACAGTATTATCCTTTGAACTATAGTTAAATTCCAATTTGCATTAAGTAAATACATTATTTTAGGTTCTTGGGTTAGCTTTCACTACTGTTCACATTTAATGCAAACACAGTTGAGCCACCCTCCCCATATTAAACATTTTTGTTATTTCACATATTACATTTTTTACATTTTACTAGCTTCTCCCACAGAGCTTGTCAACCAACCTTGAAGAACATGTATTTTACACACTACTACTACTAATACTACTACTACTACTACTACTACTACTACAACTAATACTATTTTATTGAATTTAATTCAACTTACATATTGAGGTTGAGACTTTAGAAATTGTACAGAAACACTTCCCACAATGAGTAAGCACTTTTGCGACTGAGGGGAGAAAAACTTCCTCATTAACTACTACAACTACCACTAGTACTTCTACTACTACTACTACTACTAGCACTACTTCTACTACTACAACTAATCTTCTACTAGACTTGACAATAGGTGTGAATGTAAGTGAATGTTTCCAGCTCCCCCGGCAACAAATAGTAATAATAACAATACCAATAATAAAATAATAATATAGATAATGATAATAATAAAGATAGCACAATAGCAACAACAATAATCATCATCATCATCATCATCATCATCATCATCATCATCACTTTATTGTTTCATCATTTATT
The DNA here is from genome assembly GCF_947347685.1 of Pleuronectes platessa. NCBI lineage: Eukaryota > Metazoa > Chordata > Actinopteri > Pleuronectiformes > Pleuronectidae > Pleuronectes > Pleuronectes platessa. The sequence continues at coordinate 18,701,143 of NC_070640.1, read as the reverse complement.
GTTTCTTTATATTGCACCCAAAACAAAGGTACATATTTCCTCATAGTTTGACATTAAACAACGGTCACTGTGATTTAATATAAATATCTGTCTTGATTAATTTCTCTTTTTTCTCCTCCCTCTCTCACAAATATTTAAGCGTCCAATCAGATCTCTCGCTGACGGTCCCTTTAAATCCCTCGCCAGCCCCAGCGCAGTCTGGAACCGTCCCAGTCAGTGCGCATGCGCGGAAAGTTGCTGCCGCAGACAGCAGCAGTGATTCGGCAGCGCAGGGCAACGGGAGAAAACCAGTTCGTTTTTAAACCATGGCGACGCACTAAACGATGCCTTCCGCTGAGGTGAACGGAGAGTAAGTAGACGCATGTTAATAACTCGCCCGTCGCCCAGTGCTGTGTGACATCCTCTCAAACGGCGCCATTAATGTCGGGAAAGGTTGAGAAGGCAACAATGGGACTGTGTATGTTTCAGTCTGGCTAGGTTAGCTAGCCGGGAGCCTGGGCAGTCAGCTGGCACACTGGCAACATGCAGGTTCACAGCCACCACACTGCTCCTCTGTACTGTCTCTGTCCGTGCCTGGCTCCTATGAGTCAACATCATTTTCTGCAGGCGCTAAATCAGCCACACTCGTGTTTAAAGCTCATGTCAACTGAATGAAACTGGTCTTGTGTTGCTGAGATGGTTGGCTTGTAGTTTATTTGCAATATGACAACAAGCAGTGAGGCTTATGTGTGGCTCCGTTTCCCTGCCAAATCATCCTCATGATTATAAATCCTCATCAGGGTCATTATCGCTAACGTGATGCAGAGGAATCAGGGCATCCTCTCCTGGCTGTGGCTTGAAGTTGTTAGTGTGGTTTATCTCTTCGCTATTCCTGGCTTTTAAAGTCTAGTGTAGCTGTCACTAAGTTGTCTCCCACTGCTCGTATCGGGACCTTGCGTGCATCGGTCCACATTTGGTGTCAGTCGTCTACACAGCCCTGATCCAGATGTTGTGGCCGCCTCTGCAAATAGCGCCCCTCATCGCATCGCAGCGCCGCGGGGGGAATTGTTTCGCACCTGCAGAGGCGAAGTGTTAAAGGTGATAACAAAAGGTTGACGTCACCGGGCTCGTCCTGATCCTGCCGCACAACCTCGACCACTGAGGAGCAGCAGCAGGAGGAGGTGGAGGAGAGCAGCGATATTTTTCTTTTAACCATAACGTCTTATGGTCCGTGTCTGGAAGGAAAAGGTCTATCTCTGATCAAATTTCGGGTATCCTAAGGGTGCACTTAACTAATGGGATACTATCGATGACCCCCCCTCTCCCCCTCTCCCCCTCTCCTCCGAGCCTGATCTTGACACGGCGGAATGTTAATGTTCCCCGAGCCTGTCCGTGTTGTGTTTGGCCGGTCCCGAGTCTGGCTTTATCACTGTAGTCGCTCTGTAATGACATGGAGCCTGACGAATATGATTAAAAAGAGGTCGGCTATTAAGCTACACCTCTGTGACTGACTGTGACTTGACTATGGATGTGAACAGCTGTGATCTGCACATGGTAAGATGATTACACTGGAATCTAATGTTTGTCCACATCTGCATGACAATTTTGATGTTTGAAACAGATTCTCTAAATGTAAAAAAAAGCCATTAAAGTCTCTTTACAATAATAACCATGTTTAGTTTATGTGAGCAGGTGAAGTCTGCCCACTGATATCCTGATCTCACTCAAGCAGCAGCCTGACATTACTTGCCCAAAAAGTGCAGCTTTGCAACGCAGCTTTCCTCCCCTACATTTTTTCTGAGGAGCAGATAATTAAATTTCAGACCATGTTGTCTGGGAAACTCGGGCCCCTCGACTCTCTGCAATTATCGTGTAGTAGAAGGAATCCTTTTTGCATTGAGGTGCTATGTTTCCCAGCAAAATGAAGATTAATTAGGTCTTAGGAGCAAATGACTGTAAGGCTTCTCCCCATCTGTAAAATGCAGTTAGCCTCTAATGACAGGAATCAGACTGACACCTAGATGAATGAAAGTGAAATGCTTCACAGACGCTGGGAGATAGTGTGATGCAAAGGTTAATAGCTTATGACAGTGCATGTTGTCTTTATATTTTGTGCAGCTAAAGCTTAGTGCTGAAAGTAAAAGTTTGGCTTATGTACAAAGTGAATGTCTGTGTGTGGAAAAGAAGATCTGTGTGGTTGCTGTTACATAAAGACAGCCGAATAAGCCCCAAATGCCAGAAGCACCTACTTGACTTGTTTGTCATGCTGGTCAGCATTGTTGAAAATTACAGTGTTTCACCAAATGGAAATACCACTTGAATGCATGTGTTAATTAGATCCCTGCTCAGCGTTTCAAAGTGTCTGAGCTCCTCTGTCCATGAGTCATGTGCTGACTCTTTGACCTGTCACCACAAACCAAGAGTCTTTGCCGAGGGCCGAACTGACAGGAAAGCAAGTTGTCTTGGATTTTTCGGTCAGCCACTGACAAATATGTGGGATCAAATATTGATTTACATCGCAGGCAGAGGAGAGTAATTTCCTTTTAAATACTTGTGGAGTATCTCTGCTGCTTTAGCCTCCCAGTCTGCAGTCACCAGTGGATGAGGTTATTTTCTGTTGCAGAAAATACATATTGTAGACCACATACGTACGGTGAGTGGAAACTTTGAACTAGGGTGGTGAGTGGAGTAGGGTGTGACTGTAATATGCACACTCACATAATTTTCTAGAGGCTAATCTTACTTGAAATCTTACTTGCAGTGATTACAGGTTTCACAGAGTAAAATCAATCACCGTGAGCTCCTCACTCTAAAGCCCAGATGTTTAGTGTTTCAGTAGGACAGCCAAACGGTCTGATTCCAAACATTAGCCTTGTTTCAGACAGAGACGGAAGAGGATAACATCAAAGCTCTGCTTTATTTCTTTGAGACTTCAGAGCAGACTATGAATAACAGATCACTAGGTACAAAGAGTGAACCAGAGAACTTGAGCAGCTTTTATGTTTCAGCTGTTGTTGGGATTCACAGGGAGCTCATTAAAACACATTGATTAGTAACAGTCCTGATTCTGTGATTGTTGACTGTGAAATGGCTCGGCTAACCAGCATATTTTTGATGCAATGACTCTGCGCTGCAATGAGCCAATTGGCTGATGTTGATTTTAGTTTATTCAGAAGCCAGTCATTTGATGTAGCATTTTATACACAATACTCAAATTGGAAATGCGTAACGGTGCATTCTCCCCAGTGTGATACTTTTGTTCCTTTCATATTCCAGCGGGAGCCCTGTGTATGTTAAATCTCATGCAGGTGTTGTCTGTGAAGTTTATGTGCAGAGCGGATTTGTCTTTTCCTCTCACTGGTTGTTTTACATGAAATAATCAATTTGCTGCACAAGGCTGGGTGGGTACACTTGCCCCTTTCCCTAGCTGGACAGCAGATCAAAGATTGCCCAGGTACTAACGATCTGCCAACCGGCTCCACCTTCTAGTCCTCCAGTCACCAGTGCAGATGTCACTCTACACACACCCACTCAGCCACCCACCATTTGGAGAGACTGTCTATGAGGCCACCCAGTGCCTTCTCTGCTGTATGAGTGTGGTTCCAGACAGGGAGCAGATGTTTGGTAGCCTTTGTGTGAGTGGGCAAAGTCAGGAGACACAGTGTGAGGGTTAAACGTAGGTTAGAGCTGCGGTCACATGATACATCCAGATCAGGTGTTTAGGACACCATGAGCAACTTCTGGATACCTCTGAAAACAAGGGACTGACCTGCAGGGCTTATGCTGTGGGTCAGCTGTTACATGGTATTTAGTTTGGTTCACATGGTTTGTTTTATGTCGTGCCAAATAACTACAGGCAATGGGGCTGATTTGATGATATATATTGTGTCTTTGTTTGCTACATTTCTGTGTTCTTCATGGCTTTTTTTGTATGGATTTGCATGTTAGCCGGAAGGTCCAATTAGGGCAAAAAGCCTCACTCTTGCTCGGTAGTTTGCGTAATCAGAAAATCAAAGCCTTAAGCCAGGTAGTGCTGCAAACTGATGTTACAAAAACTAGGACCAAAGGGCTTTTTGAAATTGTTGTTTTGAGTTTGAGCGCAATCAGGGAAGGATCTGAGCCTCCTGGTGACATTCATGACATGAGCAGCAGTCACAGCGGCAGAAGAAACCGGGCTTAGTTTAGGACCGCATCTGTCTGATCAGGCTTGTTGGAGGCACCAGAGACAACAGGGTTGTTTATCAACCTTCATCTCACAGGAACAGCAGAAGAGCACAGCAGATACTGTTATCTGTTTACGACACAAGATAAGGCCGTCTCAATCGGATCACTGACCCTCCACACAAAATATCCACCCCAATACCAAGCCTTCAGCAGTAAGAGCCTGCCAGACGAGTCCCATATCACTCTTAAGTCATCCTAATAGATGCCATTAGCATGTCCGCGGTTATTGCCGCAGTTTTCCAATGTCCATGCCAACTGAACATATCTGGGCATCATTAGCCACCAACAGAAAGGCTCAGAGTCTGACCCGGGCAATGGGGTCAGAGAGAATGCCACAACAAAGCACCAGTAAAGCTGTGGGGGATATCGAGTGGCGGGGATAGAGGGAGAGTGAACTGGAAGTGTCATAGTTGGCGCAGACATAAGATAGGACTAAGCTACCAGAGGATTAGAGAGGGAGGAGATGTAAAGTGCTGTGGGCTAATTGGGCTTTATTTTTAATATTTCCGAGGGTTCATTAGAGACTAAATTGTTGAAGGATTTCAGTGCTGGCTGAAGTCCGAGGGCCTTTTCGGCACAAGCCTCACAACCTTAATAATGGCAGATCGTTTTTAATAGCAAACCAGTCTTGTCATTGACACAGGGTACGATGTCTGTTATGACACAATATTATATTTTTATCTCTGAGAATTTCAGTCATGTTAAATGGTATTGTGTTAAATGTATTTACCATTCATGCTTCTAAGCCCAGTTGTCTGAGCTTCTCTCCGGCAATAAGAATATAATGGCATTAATGTGCTTTGGATATTTAAAGTCCCATTTCATTTTTTATTATTCTTGCCAAAAGAGTAGCTGTGTGAAATTGGTAGAAAAACTCTACTTTTTGTTCTTTGTAAACTTAAACAGGACATAGTAGCCCAGATGATGGAGTTTACGATATATCTCTCCCAAACGATAAAGCAGCCAGTGTCCTCGAAACTCTGGGTGCTAAGAGCTGTGCTGGGGAGGGATGGAGGCTGAGCTGAGAGAGCTGCTGAGGGGAGCGGTCAGCGCAAGGCACTTTGTCATGACCCTCCTCAGTTTATCATCAGTTGCAGCACTTCTCTAGGCCTCAGTGTGTGGGTGTGTTCTTTTCTGTGTGCATCCAGTGTACCGGAGAGCGAGCGGGGCTCTTTGTAACCTTCTAACCCTCTGGTCCTGTTTGCAGCCATTGTTTGCCAGAGTGAATGGTATCTCCGTGTTTTGAAAAGTAACCAGATGACATTCTTCCTGTTGTTCAAAAGGGCCCAGGGTTATGTTGTGAAAAGCGTCTGAAAGGATGGGCTAGGACTGTGACCTTCGGAGGCTAATCTCTGGCATGCCATTCACTGCCTGTTTAAAGCAAATGCAGACCTTTCTCTCTGATAGCAGTGTTCAAAGTCAAACAAGGCGAAATGTTCTTAGATTTTTTTAAAGTTAAACACTCCAAAACCGTCAAGTTAGTTTTTTCATCGAACCTCATGCCATCCAGGAGCTACAGGGTTTCTCATAGATGCTTTACTGAATCGTAATTCCAGACGGGCAGTGTGTCTGACACCTACATTGTCCAAACAATTTCTCCAGCCTGTGACTGAGCCGTCTGTACACAGACCTGTGGCATCAGCAGCCCCTCTGTGCTGCATGCTGAAATATCGTCACTGCTGTGAAAGCAGAGGGGATGAATTAGTGAGAGGGTAAACACCGGTACAGATCTCAAACTAGCTTATGTTGTTTATATCTCCTCCTCTCTGTTGTATTTGCTGTCTTCAGCTGGCTGCGTTTCCTGGAATGTGCAGAGATGCAGTTGTCGCTCTGCGGGGGGATGTTGGCTGTAATCACAGTTCATAGTTCAGCTCTGTCGTCAGACTCGTCCGATCAACAATCAGACATTATTCTCCTGAACTAGGTGACCACACTTGACATCATTGTCTTTGTACATTGAGATAATCTTAAAATTTTTACCATTAAGATTGTTGACTGCAAAACTGATGTATATACTTTTTTTCACTCTGGGACTTGTATCTTCAACTTTGAACCACAACTGTTACATTCCTGCTCAACCTTTAAATCATTATACAATGCAGTAGGATAATTACTCTGCAAATGACTCTGAAAACCCCCTTCACCAGATGCTTTAGTTTATGAGAACAAGTCTTTACCATTAGCCAGTTCAAGGGGATTTGCTTTTCTGCACTTTAGAATACACTTAACTGGCATTGAGCTGTTTTTGTGCCTGTCTGAATGATCTCTAAGCGCTGTGTACGGCTTCCTGTGTTAGCTCTGTGCCACCTGTATGGCCTTAAAAATGGGGTCAGACCTTTTGCTGGAGTCTGTTGTTCTGGGCGCCCATTTTTTGGAGCCAGTTGTGCTGGGAAAAGAGAACCTGTCAGGTTTTTAAAGCCTCTTTTGTCAAACATCTCTCAACAGTTAATGATTGGCATATCTCCTGCCATTTCCCCCTTTTGTTTCGCGGCCATTGAGTTTGAGAGCAAATCACGAAATTGACCATTACGCGGGATGTGTTCGCAGCCTGTGTGTATGTGTGCGTGTGCATGCATAAAAATGCGAGGTTGTTTACAAAGGAAGCATTGAATTAGAAAAGGAAAATGTCAACTTTTATCATCTTACTGCACAACCATTTTGCATTAGTCAGAAAATATCCCCTGAAGTGGTGTAACATCCGCAGAATGAGATTGAGATAGAGAGGGAGACGGGGTGGGGGCAGAGGAAGAAGGGTGGGCCATGATTTGAAAGGCATACTTGAAAGTACTCGTGTGTAAAGAGTCCTGAGGCAGGTCATGTTGCCGTGTGACAGAGAAGCATTCGTCTTGCCGCGTATCTGACGTCCCAGGGTCTCATTGCGAGGGTTTGCCTGCTCTGCGTGTCGGCTTTCTGTAATTAATAGCCGGTAGCCCCCTCTCCCCCATCAAGGGACCAGGTGCTGCTTAGATCTGCCCTGGCATGGAGAGACACGCTGCTGGTGCGTTCCACTGTTATTTGGGCAAAACCCAAAGATGTCAGCAACATCTCTCTCACTTAAAACACCTCAGCTGAGTGTGTACATATCAACACACAGTCTTAGACCCATAACAAAGAAAGGTATAATCATTACTCTGAATTTGAATGGTCCACTGCTGATGGATAGCTTGCTGGTAAAAGATGTGGTTCATTTAGTCTACTTTGTGTCAAGCACCATTGTGCTCATGTCCTGTGCTGTTTAGCAGGGCTCGCGGCCCTGACAGATTGCCGTCCCGATGGGGAGATTTACCCAGCCAGCACCGCCTATGGCACTGACACCATCATTAGGCTTTGATCAGCTGCAGTCTGCAAGGAGAAGAAGAGAGAGTAATATTCTTGATCTAATTACTAGGAGACATTTCAGGCGGTGTAATGTGTGATTTAACCTCTTGTCAGAGGCTATAAAAGGAAGCTGGGTTAATCTTCCTGGCAACCTCTTTTCCACGCAGGGGAGAGTGCCTTAAAATTTCCATTTCCCATGAACTGGTAAAAAAGCCAGTGACATGCTACTGAAGACTTGAAATCTCTTTCAATGCAGGAGTTTATAGACCTCTAAATGTTAGAAACAGCTTCTTTATAGGAACTCGGGTGCGCTGTCCAGAGAGTTGCAAGTAAAGAACGCTGTACATTGGATTTCTTAATGCTCTCTGTATCCCTCATTCTTTCTCTTGCTCTCTCGTTCTTTTCTTTCTCACAGTCACCCTCCAAACACTCTAATATGATGACTACAGGAGACCTAAATGAACAAATAGATTGGAAGTGCAATGGAGGGGCTTGGGTTAATCAGTCATACATAGTTAAACAATTCTTTGGACATAAGGGATTAGTCTTGCCTATATTGAGTTCATCAGAGCCCTTTCTCCCCAGCGCTGGGCTTTTAAGGCCAAGGGCCATGGCTTCCCTGGCTCCTTGGAGCACCACACACGCACCCCTCAGCATGCTCTGTTGCCGCTGAATGACCCACAACTCTCCTCTCCCTTTGTTACCAAGCACAATTGGAATGATGGATTAGAAAATTAAATGCAGACCTTCTATTCATGGCCACCAAGGCGCAAAGTCTCATTTACTAGATCTCTGAAAAAAACTTTCTTGAAAATGGTTTCCAGGTTCACTCTACTTCTTCGCACTCCTCCAGAATGACTGTGTATTTCACCTTAAAAACATTTGAGAAGAAAACAGCTCAGTGACTCTTTGTCAACGTAAAGGGCGCTCTGTATCTTGTTTTTACAGGATGACTTCCTGAGTATTTTCCTCCCTCTTTTATTACTGAGTGCTGATCACACTGATAGGAATTGGCCCTGATATGATGATTCGTAGTGTTGGTAAGCTCGGTACTCGGCTAGAACCAGCCTGAACCTGCTGTACGCTACCTGTGTCCCCTCCATGTTCCCGAGAGCAGAGCATTTACCCTGTTGATCCACAGATTAAACTGACCTTCTTGACCCATTTTCCCTTTTAAATACCATCCTGTCTTTTCACAGTTTTGATTTATTAGATAATAGGTTTTCAGTCACTAATATGGTAGTAGATACTATAAAGTGTGGTTTTACATTTTTTACGTTATTTACATTTATGTAGCACTCGTTTAAACCTGTAGTTGTAATAGTTGTTTTAGTGATGGTATCTAATTCCTCATGTCAGGGCAGCAAACCAAGGTTAACATTTTTCACAGTATGTCTTCCATTTCTTATTTAGTTGACCTTAAACGATTAGTGTATTAGTCCATTAGTTGATCAATAGACATTTTTATTTTGATAATTGAGTTTTTACACTGGTGATCTCCCCAGGTTGTACGCACCACTTGCTCAGTGTCCACCTGGATTGGCTCCATCTCCCCCTTACAACCCTCAAAGTATAAGTAGTATAGGTTAATAGATATCTGGATAATTGATTATTTGTTAAAATACTTCATGAAATTAAAATCTTTGGGTTGTTTCCTATTGGTCAGATAAATCAAGTCATCTGCCATCGTCACCTCGAGCTTTAGGCACTGCAACATAACATCAATGATTGATTAATCAATTATTTTAAATTTGTCACAGCTTTGTAATATGGTATTTAAAAATTGATGATTTATCTTCTAATATCTATAATTTGAATCATATAGTGATACTTTCTTAATATTATGTCTACATTAGTAATAACTCCACAGAGAAATCTAAAAAGCTAATACTTTCAAGTGTAGGCACTTTGACATGTTACTTTCCCAAGTTATGGAGAGTTTGTGATTATTTCCAAATCATAACATTGTTTCTGGGTGCTTTTCAGCTTCCCTGTTATAGAGGACTCATTTATCTTGTTGTTTTCCTTTTTCAGTGCAGTGCAACTTTAAATCTGTATTTCAAAGTTCAGTTTTTAAGCCCAGGTCTCACATTTTCCCACACTAAGCAGTTAACACAGGCCCCTGCTATCTCTCGCCCCCTCTGCCCCACAGTCCCTCCTACAGTGCAGTGTGGAGGGGGAGTTGCCGTGCTCTGTAGAGACCCCAATTAGCAAGACTAGCCGGCCCGCTGAAGGTCACTCCCCAAGCTTTGGTGTGAACGAAAAAGAGGAGGGCTGGGCCGGTCAGAGGCAGCTCAGAGACTGATGGGGCTGCGACTCTCAGTCGGGCCCAGGAGTTCTCACACAATAACCACACTTTCTTAACAGCAACAGCAGTTAGCATATTCTACATTTTTGCATTGCACAGTGTTGGCAAAAAAGTTGCACAGGATTTTGTTTAAAGGTCAAGTGTTCTCGGCAGACTGTCATAGTATATTGTGACCATATCAGAGGGATCCATTTGTCATTAGCTCCAAAGTCCCCTACTTCATCAGCCCGTGTCTGGTGACGGCTATCTCGGCCTGATTGATAGCTCTGTCCTTCTTGAAGGAACGGGGGTCGATTGCAAAAAATTTGCTGCTGGATGCATTAATGCAGCGTTCAATGGCATAGACCTTTGAGCATGCCTCATCAGTCTTGAATCATTGGACGGCCGCAGGAGATCTGTATGAGCGGGCATGATACAAGAAAGTGAGGCAGAGAGAGAGGGCGATAGGAAAAAGGGTTTTTATCAGTTGGGCTAACTCTATAACTCATATGACTATCTCACTGCGACAGACAAGACGAATAGATTGAATATTTTGATTTAAGCTTTATGTATTCAGCACCATCCACTCCACACACACACTCGGTTACTATGAATATTTTGTTAAAGATTAATTTTCCGCGTCACCTTATCAGTTCAGATCTGCAGAATCCAGTGCAGAATTCAATCAGGCCTAAACCTGTTATGTTTGTATATTATAGATGTTAGAAAAGATATACATCCACATTGTATAAACATGAATAAATGAAATACATTTTCTATGCAACGTTGCTACTATGATTGTTCAATCCAGTTATTTGCACTGAGACAAAACTTTTAGTACAATCATTATTGAATTAGTTTAAAACTGGCATGAATCTTTTGTTTAAATTTGGAAGAATAAGATGAAGTCACAATTGGATGCTACTTTTTGGTTCTCTTTTTTGATACCAAAGGTTTGTTGGAGGGAAATTCTGAACAGATTTAAAATCCATCTAAACTGGCTTTTAAAACTGTCACCAGAGGCCTTTAGCTTGTGGGTGTACAACTGCATTGAAATCTCAAAATATCAGAGCCCTTTTATTAATGATGCAAACTAATCTGCTGATTTTGTAATGTGATAATCACAAGACAGTTCTGTGACATTTGGCCTCTTTGCTTTGGTATGGGTGCTGTTGTGATCGCTTTTGTTTATTGAACCAGTACCTGTGTAGGCGTAACAAAATTCTGGTGCCATGACAACACCAGTGCACACCAACAGTGTGTGTAGGCTGACAGTCAGACAGGCGGACAGACGGAGGGCCCAGCGAGCCTGGCAGGGCCAGATGTTCCCATGCAGGCACGGACGTGAGATGTTTGCTACGCCAGGGCCTGTGTTTGCCTGCCTCTCCACAGAGTCACAGGCTGGCTGCCCGTTGCCCTGAGCCTGTGTCTGCTGGGGGAAAGAGCCGGGGATGGAGACTTAATCACATATACACAGGAGATGAAGAAGAGACAGCAAATGTCTTATGTGTCGCCAGAAGCCAAAGGAACAAATCTCACACAGGCCTGTCCAGTGGAGAAGGATCTCTTTTATTCCTTGGCTGGTCTGTATGTGCGAAGGAGACTCGTTTGGTCTCGCTGGAGGACAGGCTGAATGTCAGAGCTGCCACGAAGGCGGCTGACCTTACCAACCTTCCATAGGCCCGGGATGGAAACAGATCAGCTTTTATTGAGCACATTCACAGCAGGGTTTGGAGTCAGTATGAAGGGTTTGTTTTGGACTTGTGTGGCTGCTGCACGTCTCTATGTAAGTTCTGTGCATCACATCCAGGCATGTATCATAATCCAATCTTACTAACTGAACCAACTTAGTTAAGTTGAATCTCAGTGAGAATTTTTTTCTCTGCCGTGCATGTCACCGGACCTTTTTATAAACCAACATAAGAAATAATAAGGTAATACAATTAAGGATGATACTGTGTTTCATGAAAGCTATTTTGGCTGCCAGTGTTAATAAATTATAGAGTGGCCCTTAAATATTGAAGTTATTAATTGAATTTTAACAGATGTATATAGATGAAACACTTTACTTAATTACGGCACAAAACATTTTATTGTGTCTAAACCAGCACTATGTAACATTTGAGCAGTATGGCAACATAAAATAAGAAGACTAACAGTTAATAAAGTAGCGTCTTTAGTACAGAATAATAAAAGGTTGAGATGTTTGAGTTCTCCTGCAGAGTTGGACCAGGCATGAGTCTAATTAAGCCTTTTTCTTTATGTGTGTGGGAATGTATTGGTGTATATATACAGCTCGTATGGAAGAGAGGGCAGTTAGTATAATGGCACAGTGGATAAATCTCTCACAGCAGGCCAATACTGTGCAACACTGGAAGCTGGTTTTTGTACGTTAAGCCCTTTTAGGATGATTTGCGAGAGTCAGCGGTTGCACCGTTCTGCCGAGCAGAGCATCCACCCCTCCCCACACCCACCCCTCCCTTTTAAACAGGCCAGCCACACGCGCAAACAGGCCAGGTTAATGCTAGGTCACTGATATGAGTCTGGGTGGGACAAATATACTGAGAGACAAATCTTTTTTTTTTCTTCTTTGTTTAACACAGAATATATGTCAATAAGAAGGTAATGGAAGTGGAATTTTTCCTGCAAGGCATTATAACTGGTGATTGTAGCTTGTGTAGTTTCCTATGCATATATATGAGTATAAATATATACGTGAGTGTGTGCGAGAGAGGGAGAGGTGGGGAAACAGCTGCATTGATTTGATTTTGTTTGCTGAGTACTCAGAGCAGAAATGTAAGCTGTGGGAACACCTGGAGGTTGGGGAAAATGGGAGAAGAAGTGGTGGTGGTGTCATCTCTGCTATTGGCTCTGTACCAAGCACACACACACACACACACATACACGCACACACACAAACACACCATACATACACACACACACACACACACACACACACACACACACACACACACACACACCCTTCTGTGTGTGAGGGTAGCCTGGGTACCCAATCAGTAGCACTTAACAAAGCTTTCCTCTTTCTCTCTTTAATCGCAGGCTCAATTTGTCACTGGGGTGTCCAATTTCTGATAAGCGCTTTGACTGAGAGAGGCGAGGTGGGTGTGGGGGAAGAACACAAAATGGATGCACCTGCTAACAAATGAAATCAAACCACTCCATCTTCATTTCCCCTTTTTATGCCAGCTGGAACAATGCTGCTGCGCTTTAGCTCTCAGCACATTGAGTTATTTCCCGTTAACCAGGCAGACGGCCTGGCTGACTTACAGTCAAATGATTAGAGAGAGCTCAGAAATCTGCTTTTTAAAGTTTTAAAGTCTTAAAGGCACAGTTCACCGGAAAAATGTCAATTGACGCATTACCTACTCACCACTTTGCCGATGGAGGGGTGGGTAAAGCTTTTGGAGTCTCAAGGTAACCACTTATTCGGATGTAATAAAACAGCAGAAAAAAACTAAACATGCCTCCATACTGCTCGTGTGGTGTCATCCAGGTGTCCGCAGGCCCTGACATTCATACTGCATTTCACATTAATTAGCTATATAATTGCATTTCGCGGAATGTGAAGATGGAATAAAATTTGCACGGTTGTTCAGAATACATTTTCAGTACATATATCTTTGCACCAGATCAGATCAATACAAGCTCATATGTTAGTTCAGGTTTCACCACACCTTTTTGTGATTTTAATAACCGAGCTTTCACACAGCCAGCTGCCTTGAATCTGATGGAGTGTTTTATGCACATTCAGGCACACACATAGTTTGCAGTATTAGTTTAGTATCTGTCTGTGTATCTGTGTTGGTTTAGTGCCATTCTAGTCCTGTATCAAACCCCAGAGTCTGGTATTTGACACAGCATTATGTGACTCGGCACATTGTTGTCTGGTGTGATATGGGGGATATGTGACGATAACAGAGGTGGTGGCACCATTGAGGAGATGAAAGCAGCAGCTTTGCTCTCATATGTATGAGTGCCGTTTCTGTGGTGGCTCGAGTTTCTCCAGAAGATAAAGACTCTTTTCTCTGGTGCTTACCTGCATTCCTGTGCTTCTCAAGAGTTTATCTGCTGTTGTCATCAAAAGCACCGGGCTTATGTAGTGTGGGTATAGAGGGTTGGCAATGTTGATCCTCTGGTCCAAACTGGTGGGTTGACTAATGGTTAGCCACCTCAGTCCAGGCTGAAATATCTCTACCAGTTTGTGCAGATATTCATGGTCCCCACTGGATGGAAATTAATTTTAAAGGTTTCTTAAGTTATCCAGTAAATATTTCAAAATGTAATGGATATGGGCACAGTATTGATGGCACCTATTTGATGTATTCAGATTATTTGGGTGAGCCCCAGCGTTTTTATGTAGCATGAGGTTTACATTGTCAGTTTGATGGATTGCCATAAAAAAGTTAAAAAATTGTTTACCTCAGGATGAACTGTAACAACTTTGTTGATCCCTTGGTGGATCCCTGCAAATGTTAGCATTCTAACACTAAACACAGTGAGCTTAAGTGGTGAGCACCGTGACCTGCATGTTAGCTTGCTGATGTCAGTGTTTATTTGTGCTATAGCGTCACTAGTATGGCTGTGTCCTCTTGACATTTGGTTCTACTGTCAGCCTTTTTTTTACCTGCAGTGTTAAGTAAGAACAGGCCCAGCCTCCAACCAATGTCATGAATGATTTCATGTGCTAATGGTTGATTGTTTGAGATTGTGAGTAAATCCAATCCAGTCTTTAGAGCTCCTCTGTGGGATCTTTGCTCTTTCCTTTCACTTCATGTCAGATCTTTTTTCTGTCTCTTTCAAGTGGTTCAAGAGTGTCACATATGAGATGAGGCAGTTTTTTCCCTCACTGAGGCACGCCCAGCGTCTGGCTGCACTCTGGATGCATTTTCAGCAGATAAATAAATAACTGCGCTGGCGCCCCTCACTTTGGATCCTCTCTATTTTGGCAGGCCATCCACCCTGCATTTTCTATCAGGTGTAAACATGTCTGTCAGATGGCACAGCCAGGGACCCCGGCATTTTGGCATTCATGAGGCCACGCCGTGTGGTGCTGCGAGCACTTTCTGTCTGCCCGCCTGACCTTGGCCAGGCTTTACATGACTGAGCACACTTAGTTCTACCTTACACATTTGTAGGGCTCTTTGGGAGGCCTAGTGGGCTTAAGTGGCTGTTAGTGAAACTGACCCCGAGTTGAAGAATGGCCCTTGGCTCGCTGTCCTCAAAGCGCTGATGTGGTGGACGGGTAATGAGCATGACAAAGCTCTGGCAGAGATAGCCAGGCCTGGCCAGGACACTCACTTCCTGATATCTTCTCATCCTCTCATCTCACCACCATTACTGTCATCTTCTCCACTGTGAGCAGCCATGGACTTCATCCAAGAGGGCGGGCCACTGGCCTCCAAACTGCTGATGTGAAGACAAGAGAGGGGATATGAGGTCAGTCTGATAAGAAGGGGCCTCATACCTTCAAAGGGAGCTTCCTTCTCTTAGTTTCATGGTACACATCTGCTATAAGAGCCTGTGTTTTCACTGTTTGGGGAACATTCTGAATCTTTGCAAAGATTTATCCAACCCAGCTGTGGACTATGCATTATTCTTGGGGCATGCCATCTCTCTTCACTCTATATCCACCATGTGACCTGAGGGAACTGTCTCTTCTTTATCTGTTAGTTACTGAGTGTTCATACAGCCTCACAGTTCTTTAGCAAACCGCTCTCTCCCTCAAAGGGAGAGTAGTTTCAAGTAGCTGTCTCCCTCTCTCCCATATTTCTGCTGCAGGTTCCTCGTTTGACAGTTTTATCCCTGACACACTCTGTCTCGCAACTTGGAAACCACTATTTTACAGACTTATCATGGCCATCTCCCCCTCTATCGCCTTTTCTCTTCATGTGTAAGATAACACTCCGGGCTGACGATCTCTGCTGACTGGAAAAGCAAACGGCCTGTCCCAAACGCCTCGGGATGTGCTGGAATCATCAGGATCCATTGTGTGAGCCTGTGAACCAGCCTGTCATAGCTTAACGTGCTCGTGTCCCTCTGCTCGCAGCACAAAATCCTTTTCTACCTCTGCTGTTCGTAAAGCCTGATGGACTAATGAAAGCCATACCAAAGTGTTATTTCTTTCTAACATGCTCAAGAGCCAAGGCTTTTTTCCCCTTTCTTTTGACAGAATGCCTTGGCTTGGTATTCAAGGGTAAAAAGCTGTTCTCTTCTTCCTGCTCCTTTTCTTTCTTTACCTCCTATTCAGAGACTGTGCTTGCAAAGAAAAGTAATTTCACTCTCTATGTCCCTGAGAGAATCAACAGAGTGAAGTTGCATTGAATTTTCACTGCAACATTTTTTCTTGGCTCTATTTCAGACCCATAACCTGGGGGTAAACATGCAATTAAAATAACAGCAGCCTGCTTTCTCCTCTCCTCTCTCCTCTTCTTCAGCCGTTAGCACAAGCCATGTACAGCATGGTGACTTGGTTCTCCTAATTGCTTTTGCTTTTAATTGGTATAGAAAAGGCTCAATATTCAGAAAACATGCAAAACATACTTTCTTACCTTTTTTTTTTTCCTTTATAATTTGTCTCATCTAATATCGTTTTACCCGTGTCCTTTTAATGAGCTTATTTTTAGTTCACAATTCTTGCTTTTTCACATGTATTACCGCCGCTGGATATTTTAATAGATCATTTCCTATACAGTCAGCCTGATGCTATTCCCAAATTTCGAACAAATGCAGATCATAGCTGACGAAGTAAACATGGAACAAAAGCTGCTGCAGTCAGCTGGTCTAATTTCCTAAATAGCTTCTATCAATCCCCTTCCTTCTTCTCTTTTTTTGCACAAATTCAGATGGCTATTTCTCTCCTTCACCACAATGAACATAAATATAGGTCGTCTTTTATGGGAGCAATTTGACACATGACACAAGCCATGTGCATCACTTCCTCTAGTCTTGCTTTGTCCGCCCGCCTTTATTTGTCTATAATGAAAGCCCACACAGTTATTCGCACACTTTTATTGCGGCTCTATCGGTAGCTGGTGGAGACTTGCCGAGTCACGGGGGCCCCCTAATACTCTGAGAACCCCGTGGTGTCTGTCTGCATGGGGCTGATAGTGTGAGACGCCTGGCTAAACTCCACCAGGCCAATCCCTGCTTCACAAGCCTGCCCAGCTGGCTCGGCTGGTCTGCCACAGACTCAACTTTGTTTCCACTCAGGACAGGAGGGGCTGTGTCTCCATAACACAAAGGCTACTAAGCCACTGGGGGTAGACACCTACATGGAAAGATGGATGGATGGATGGGGGGTCAAGCCCATGTCCAGACCAGGCTAAACCCCCTGCCTGGTGGTCAGAGGGTAATAGAACTGGGCAGAAGCCAGCAGCTATAGTGTGCACAGTTTCTGTCTGGGCCGGTACACTCTGTCAGGTGTCGTCCTCCTGCGCCTGATACAAATAGTGTAATGTGTTGCAAAAAATCTTGTGTGGGGGTGTTTGCCTTTGGAGAAAGTGCCAGTGTTTGGCGTGTGATGTGTATTTGAAGTTGCTGTGGCAGTGGTGCTGATGAGCAAGTCAGTAGACGTCAGGCCTCTGTCTGTCAGACTTCATCTCCTCCTGCTCACCGCTGTAAAGCAGAGTTTCATCTTGGGCATTACCATAGGCTGACCTTTGCCGCTGCACTCCCCACTGCACAGTTTTCTGACATTCAGGGGCGCTGTCGGGGAGGCAGGAAGGGGGTGGGCTGATGTCCTGTTGGCTGTTTTTTGCCTGTATTGTGGTGATGTGTGTGTTCTTATAAAAAAATTAACTGACAGTTTATGCTGGTGTTTTTTTCTTTTTATTTCACCACATCATTTCATTCTCCTACCTCTGTTTTTCTTTTGTAATCCATAGCAAAGACCCTGTTGTATTTGATATTTAACTTTCCTCAATCCCAAACCTGCTTGTTGTCAAAGAGATTGCTGTTATCTTTTTGCAAAATCCTGGCAACCTGATAAATGAGAGAGGGCTGGAAATCTTGCCTGCTGACATCAAGGCGCTATGTACCTAAAATCCTTCCAAGGCAGAGGGAAAAGAATAACATATCAGTCCAATTAAAGTTAATGCATGGTGACAAGCTGAATCGAGGGCAGGGATTGCTGCCATATGGCGGTCCAGGCTGTAAATCAGAAAGCAGGGGAGAGGGAGAAGGATGAGAGGAGTGGGAGGCTGGGCAACAGGAAAGGGTGATGCAGCATCAACAGCACTAAACACCCCTCAAAATCCTCAGATCTGTCTCAAGACTGCAGCTCCACCACCCACCTGCCTCCCCCTCTTTCTCTCTAGCCCTTTCTCCCTTACTTCCTCCTGCTGCCATGCCCCTGCAGCGCCCCAAGGTGCAACCCCCTCAGGTATCTGTATAGAACTGGCAGCTTCATTAAGGCTTGTCCCCCCCCCTCACTGGGAGGATTTAAATGAGCTGTCATCCTGACCTTTTTGAGCTCCTGCTTTTTAAAGCAGGTTCAGGCACCCCACCACCCCAAACCTGCCACCCGTCTCTCTTTCTTTCCACCTTTCTC